>NC_073693.1:112138574-112352820 GCF_029784155.1 Uranotaenia lowii
TTATACCTAGTCCTGTTTACTTAGCCATTATTTGATTTGAATTTGAAATTAATTGCCTTACATTTATAAAATAATAAATAAATTAAACATTTAACATGGAATAAATAAACAAAAACCGACATGCAAACTATGAACTGTTACAAACGGTAACAAACTACCGAGCTATCACTGTCCAAAATGCCGCCTACAAAGTGCTGTGCCAAATCCTACTCCAACGCCTAACGCCACAAGCAAACGGATTCCTGGGAAGTCATCAGGCCGGCTTCATGGAGGGACGGTCTACGACGGACCAGATCTTCAACTTACTGAAAATTCTCCAAAAATCCCGTGAACACCAAGTTCCTACGCAACCATCTTTTAATCGACTTCAAAGCCGTATACGACACGATCGACCGTGACGACCTATAGAAAATCATGGACAAGAATAACTTTTCCGCGAAGCTGACCAGACTGATCAAGGCAACGATGGATGGAACGCAGTGCTGTGTGCGAACCCTCGAGTTCATTCGAATCACGCAGTGCTTCGACAAGGCGTCGACAAGACTGGTGGTCTATTCGTTAGATGGTATTATTCGACGAGCGGTGAGTGAAATACGGGTCACGATTTTCAACAGGTCCAGTCAACTACTGCTTTGAAAATGACATTGATATAGTCAGCAGATATGCGGCGGTGGAAGAGATCTACCGCAAACTGAAACGCGAAACAGGATGATTTATACGTCCAAGACGAAGAACATGCTGGCCTGCGGATCCGAGACCGACCGAGCCCGCTTGTCCAGTGATAACAAGGTCACGATCTATGGCGACAAGCTGGAGATAGTCGAAGACTTTGTTTATCTCGGCTCACTGATGACCGCAGACAATGACACTAGCCGTGCGATCCGGCGGCGAATGATCAGGGGAATTCTATGGACTACACAAGCAACTGCGGTCGGGGTTAGCCCTCGCACGAAGTGTAACCTGTATATGACGGTCATTAGACCGGTTGTTCTCTACGGGCACGAGACATGGATATTGCTCGAGGAGGACCTGCGTACACTCTGAGTAATCGAGCGACAAGTGTTAACAACCATCTTTGGCGGCGTGCAGGAAAACGGAGTGTGGAAGCGAAAGATGAACCACGAGCTCGCTCGACTCCACGGCGAACCCAGTATCCAGAAGATGGTGAAGGCTGCCGGACGACTGTCCTGCAAAACAGATGTTCACAGGTGAGACTAGCAGAAGCGCAATGAGCCAAATAGTTAGACCAAATGGAGCGTGATCTGGCGGATGTAGGATGTCCCAGAAATTGGAAAACGGTTGCCATGGACCGAGTTTATAACCCGTGCTCCTAATTAGGCCATGGGTTTTCTCTTGTTTATCTGTTATCAGGCTGAAGGAACGCTTAGGCCTACAGGTTTGAAAGGAAACCAATTATTCGTTCGCGGGGAGTCGCTCATTCTCCTCTCGTATGGATAGCAAGACTTGCTCAGACTGTAAAAAACACTTTTTTTTTAAACTGCATAGTTTTTTGTACTTTGAACATTATTGTGTTTAAAATCAGAAAAAATATGATGATTTTATTGGACTGCCAAACTACCTATAAGGTCAAAACACGATTTTAATTTTCGATCTTTCACCTCTAAATCATCTCCGAATAGAGTCATCATGTCATGGTCAAACGGATTATAAGATAAATATTTATTCTATCTTGTGCCATAATCGATTGGCTGGCTGAAAAAATTTCACACCGCGGTTATGTAAATTTTGGGACTTTCTTCCGTAAAAAAAAACGACGGTGGTGAACGCGCATTTTATCGACCAATATTTTTAAAAATTAACAATGGCTTTTTTTAATGTATCAATCCAGCTTTGGAGGAGTTCGAGCATTAAATTAATTCTGAACACGGTTTTAAACTGTAAAAAGGACATTTTACCCTAACTAAAGCCATAAATTCTCACACCAACGACCGAAACGAAAGCGAAAGGATGATATGCTCTATTCATCAACAGTAATCGGATGACACAACATCAATGTTGTTTTGCGGTGCTCATTCACACATTTTTACTATTTTTAATGCCAAAGAATTAATCTGATTCGAATTTGTTAAAAATTTAGTTTAAATACATTTATATTGAAATTGTCATTTCATCATTTTCATCTCAAGGGATTCAAAACATCAATTCTTGAACCTACCAAAATACTTTCAATACAAAAACGTAGTGGAAAATATGTTGGAAACACCTATCATATGTTATAAAAAAGGTAAAATATGCCCGATAAAATTAGCCTAAAATGACTTCCAAGTGAATTGCTCTCGGCAGCATATATCTCCCTAAGCATTCCGGTTCAATGTGCGCGGGCACCTTTCTTCGTCGCAAAAGATTCGTTTTCGATATCGCTCATCCCCACGGTAAACCGCGATGGGCAATTTGGTATTCTTCCCGGGTGTGGCCAATCGGTCGCCAAAACGGAGATGAAAGTTATTTGCATAATTAATTCACACTTTTGGCTGTCAATTTGCCAGTTTTCGAAGATTTACGAATCGCTACTGGAAGTGAAAACGGTGATTTCGGAGCTGGCGCCAAATCAGGGAATGAAAACCACCGTTTAACGTTTTAAAATTTATTGAGTTGAGTTTTGAGTTTGGTCCTTTTGATCTCTTCCGCCAGGGAATATGGCCTCCCGATAGGGTTCTGTTGTTCGATGATGGGTTGTTTGGTGAACCGTCGATGGCTGACGAATTCGCTACTATTTCCGCTGGTCGTCGAAGGGGGTCTTGGATTCGGTGCCTGGCGTTTGGGTTTCCTGCGGGGACGTTGTGGAGGTTGTTCGGTGCTTTGGGGTATCATTCGTGGGAAAGGATTGATGTACTGATGTAGGGTTTTCGACACCTGGCTCGGTTGAACCTCGGATAGCTCCAGCTCTCGAGCTACCGATTGCTTGAGATATTTGCAGCGAACTCGAAGATAAACAGTTAAGGCCGAAGCCATAACTAGCAGAGTTAGAAGAATGCCGGTTATCGAGCTCCAGATGGCTTGAGAAACGTTTCGACCTGTTTGAATCAAAGGTAATTCCGAAGGGAAAAATGGAAACCCATGCGGTCTGGTGGGTTGAGTAGATGAGGTGGTTCCCATTGATTGAGTAGGTAGCTGAGTGCTGTCTTCGGCCGTTGTTTCAGTATTCTCGATATTTGCCGATAAAGTTGTATGGCCATTAAAATCGATTGTAGATTCTGTTCTTGGCACCGTTGTTGTGAAAGTTCTGTAAGGGAAAGGGATATTTGGTAAAAACAGTTTCAAACACTGATTTTCAAAGAATCTTGTATAAGTTTGCCAGATTGTCCCGTCTTATCCGGACTTTAATATATAATCTTCTTATATATAAAAATGGAGGCGTTTTCTTTGTAACACCATCACGTATAATGGTCGGTCAAAATGAAGTCAAATATAGGATCCGAGGGTTTTTCGGGCCAGAGAAGGTTTGTATGATAGTTTCGAGATTATAACTTCTTATGGAAGGGGGGCTGCTATATAAAATCAACTATAAACCGGAAAAAACTCGAACAGCTTGAAGACGATTTTTATGAAAACTGATTCACGAGCACGAAGAAGTTAAAGAACTGTAAACATTTTTCAATGATTTATTAAGTAACGGGTAAAACGAAGTTTACTGGGTAAGCTAATTTAATATATATATATATATATATATATATATATATATATATATATATATATATATATATATATATATATATATATATATATATATATATATATATATATATATATATATATATATATATATATATATATATATATATTAATACACAATTTGGGAAAGGACCAGTCGTTCTGTTTGTCTAGATCATAGGTCGGCAACCTGCGGCTCGCGAGCCGCAAACGGCTCTTTTGATGTAAATCTGCGGCTCTTTAGTTCACTGCGCTCATGTTATATATTTTTGAATAAAATTTATATATAAAACTGTGCAAAGCGATAAATTAGTCTTGTGACCTGGCACACGGATTTTCAAAGGTCCAGAAAAGAATAGTAAAACAGGATCCGTTGAACAAGTGGAAAGGACCAAATTGCAAAACAGCATTTTTTAAAGCCCAATTTTACAATGATTTGCTTTTTACTGTTTTTGAAGCATCATCATAGAGATCGAGATTTAATTTCATTAACCATAAATGCAAAGAATAACTGTTTTTTTAAACAACAAAACTTAATCAAATTATCTATTTCCAAAAACGTGTGTATATTTTTGAACAAATCGAACACAAACACCGGAAAATCAACGTTAACATTTACAAAAAAGTAATTCTTAGACAGCCTCTGTTTTGTTATCGAACAACTTAATCTTCATCAAATTTTATATTTTAAGCACTCGCAATCGCTTTTTTGCCCTCTATGAAAAATGTTCAATTGAATTTTCAAAAATCGTATTAGAATAAATCAACCATTTCGAGAAATATTTATAACTTTGACGGGGGAAAACATAAAAATATTGGTAAACCTCCTCAATCCTATCATATTTATTTTTATTTAAAATGATAATTTTAATGTATCTTTATATTGATACCCAGGGCTTGACCAGATTTTCAAAGAAAAAATGTAAGATGCCAAGTCCAGTCTGGTTGCCGGAAATCGAGGAAAAAGGTCCGGTTTGTTCAGGATTATTCACAGTTTCTAGGAAATTCCAAATTTTCAACTTGTTTTAGCGAAATAAATACGCATACAATTTTATGAAATTGCGAGATAAGATTTGAACGCCGCCGATGTGCCTTGGTAAAAATCATTTTTCGTGTGTTTATTTTTTAGCTTTTCTCTTACCTTTTTATATAAAATACCTAGATTTTGGATGGATTTGCCCAGATATTCCCAGATAATTTAGTAACACAATGCTTGGATTTGACAGCCTGGATACGATCAGAAAAATTCTGGAAAGCCTATTCAATAAATAAGGGGTAAAAAAGTTAAAAGATTGATGAAATACAAAATTCCCAAACTAAGAAATGATAAAAACAAAATTAAGTTTGACAGCTTTGCAAACTCAAATCAGCGTTGAGAATGAATGAGGATTTTAATTCTGAAATTCTTTTCGAAACTTGATCACTTTGAGTCTATGAACACATTTAAAATTTCAAGTGTGATCTGTGCAGCCCAAAAGCACATCAATTTTGAACGAAGTTTTAGTAACAAACATATTTTTTTTTACATTTTCGATTTAGAGTTTTCACTGTTGACTAATTTTTAATAATTTTTGTTTTGAAACTCATCCATAAACTGAATTTGCCAATTAAAAAGTACTGTTTCTTTATTATTTGTCACGAATTTTCTATGAAGGCTACAAAATCACATTATTACAGATTTATACTGGTCAGGCAGCAGCAGCTTCAGCAAACATTGATGAATAATATTCAATAATAAATTGAATTTCAATTTTTCATTCAATTGGACGCACAATACTGAAGAATAACATGTGACATTTTCTAATTTTCCAGATGCATAAAATTCTGAAGACACGTTCGCATGATGTTCTGATATTTGAAAATTCTACTAGTTATAAGCAGCATATTTTTTTAAGATTAAAATTTTCGACTACATAAATTTTCGTCGAATTTTACCTCATACTTCTGGATTTCGGAAGAGATTAGCTAAATCTGGAGAAAGTCTTCAAAAAGCTTGAATATTTTTAGAAAATTTATTTCCCTATACTGTTAATTTAAAAACTTTTCTTTGCCGAAGAAATTATAAATATTCTGCTTTTGTTAATATGTTCAAATAATTCACATTAACATCATGTAAAGTATGCATTCAAGCTTAATATGGATTTGAAACTTTCTTGACTCGATATTTGTCAACATATTAAAATTGGTATTCAATCAAACCATGTTAGAAGAGATTATAATCCAGAAGAAAATTCATGTTATTGATGGTAATCAGGAGCAGCTTTAAAAGAAAAATCCAAAAGTTAGAAACAAACTCTAATGGGCTAAAAATTATTTTCGTAAAGATAATGTTAATTGATCATTCTTATATTTCGATTTTTTTTAATTAAAAACAGACACAATAAATCTTTAATGTGGCTCTTTCAAACTCTGAAATTTTGGAAATTTTAAGTTTTTGGCTCTTCCCACTCAAAAGGTGTCCGACCACTGGTCTGGCTAAATTATGTTGGAAAAGCCCGGATTTTTTCAAATTTTTTGTAAAATCAAAATAAAAACTTAAATTGATTAATTATAACTTTAAAGTTTTGGTCCAAAAATCTTTTTCTTTTAAATTTTGTAAAATTAACATTCACTTTTTTTGAAGTTATCAAAGATTGAACTTACACTAAATTGACCCATTTTATAAAATTCCTTACGCTAGAGATGATTGACAAAATTTGACAAATGTTTTGAATTCAGAACGCTTAAATCTTCGAAAATCAGTTGTTGACATATTGGAACCAAAAATTCTATTCCCGTTTGTTATCTTTTACTCCCTTAATGGATATATCCAGGCTTACCCATACATTCAATGAAGAATATATGATAAAGAAAGTTTGGTTTGGCTTAGATTCAGATAGTCACTGGACCTAGATATGGTTTAAAACTTCCCCGATTTTGAACGGGCTTACTCAAATGAACCCAAAAATGATAAAAAAAAAATCGCGCACGTATCCGGGCCGGTCAAATCCGGGCTATTTTATCTAAAACCTGGCAAACTCGGACGTTAGATTTCAATCGTCATTAAAACTTCAAAAAAATCTCTTCAAATACGATCTTAAAATATGTTTCTTGTACACAAAAATCCTAAATTATAATTCGTTTTGAGTTTTTTGTTGGATTTTGAAAAAAAATGTACCTACATATAAATCCGCACAAAATCCGGGCATTTTCCAATCAGAGCAACCGACCCGCACCGGGCTTATCCAATTTTTGTATTTAATATCCGGGCAAGTCCGGGTAAAAGTGAGCAATCTGGCAAGCTTATCTTATCCATAATAGTCCACTACAGCCCACACTGTGAACAATCTTTTGAACTTGACTTTATTGTTCCGAGCAACGCTAATTTATTTTGTTAAAAATAAATAAAATGTTGCATGAGTCCTCGGCACAGAACAGACCAGAAATTTCCTCAAATAAACTTGACAAATCCAATACTGAATCTTTAGAGATCCTTCCCAGTTCATTAACAGCCTTTCAAAAGCATATCTAAATGGATTTCAAATTTTTACAGCTAATCCTAAAAAAGCGGTCAGAGATGTATTTTCTTATCGAATTTTATCTCAGTTCTAGACATATCTTTTATCTAGTTCACTCAAAAACTTGATAGGCATCAAGATGCAAAAATAGAAAGAAATTTAAACAATCGTCTTAGTTGTTTTCTTAAATACTTGACTGAATATTCGTTTTACCGGTTTTGGAAATTCAAGTTTGTCAAATACAATTGGGTTCTAAAGCCATTTCTCAACTCATAACCGTCACAAAAACTGGAAAAATGTTGTTTTTTTTTTTATTTTAAATCAATCAGAATCAATGTCTCAAATCAATGCTCATTCCGGTAAGTCATTTATAAATTATTCAAAATGATGTTTCTTTTTCTGAGTTAGAAAAATGCTTAAAAATTTATTCTAAACAGTCTAGTTTAAGAATTTGAAATCAATATTTCGAAACAACAGAAAACGAATACGAACAGTCACCAGAATTTATAGCTTTTAAAGCACATAAGAATCAGTACACAGAAATAGCAAATAAAAATATATCACCAGATTTGAAAAGAAATGAAATCCGAATTTTAACTTGTAGGTTGGTAGAAAAATTCCGTAATAATTTCTTGAATTTCGAATAATATTTAATTACGATTTAAATTTAAATTCTGGATTAGTAAAAAAAATCCTTTGAACTTTCAAGAATTTGTTCAAAACACATATTTGACGATTGAATTTAATTTGATAAAAAGAAGAAATTTTTTAATTTTATTTCAAGATGGCCACTGATCAAAGTCAAAGATGAATTAATTTTTGATATTCAAATTCTAACATCTTATAAGTTTAAAATGGTTTATTTTTGAAGTTCACAATAATAACTTTACAACAGTTCAATTCATCATTGGAAGCTGGTGCTGTACAGGCCCAGATTGGGAAATAAGATTTCTTGAATTTGAAATGCAACTGATATAAATAGAAATCTCGCGTGAGCTTTCATTACGTCGTATGAAACATCTTAAGAATTAATAGTATACTTCAAAAGTTTTCGGAACAACTTTTAAACTTGTATTTCAGATATAGAATATGTTGTCAAGACTACAAATATTCTAAAAGGAAAGAAGTTGCGACTAGTTTATGTCATTTTTTATATTTTTCGTGATAATAGTCTCTTTGTTTACATTATGTTTCATACGATGTAATGACAGCTCACGCGAGAAACGATCAAATCAAATTTTATTAATAAATATTTAAAATGCAAAGCAAATATTTATTAAATAAAAATTGTGCATTCCAATTTAGCGTTTAATCTGAAAATTCATATCATTCATCGAAATTTTAAAAGATTTTTTGAAAAATTAATATCAATTTCAAAAATAAGATTTGAAAAAGTAAAAATAAATTAAACGTTCATAAGTTCTCAAGCCCAGTTTTTATTGTTTGAAATTTCAAGCTTTGAATATTTTGTCATCGTCAACAACTGAAATATAGGTACAAACAAACAAAAATTTAGATTTATAGGCTTCTAAAAAGATTAGGTTTTCAGAACAAAAAAAAACAGATTTGAAAAACAAATACGAAAAAAGACCTAAAAAACTTGAATAGTTGACTATCGAATTCGGTAAATTTATTTGAGAATTTGAAAAAACTAAACATGAAATTCGGTAAACTTTTTTGAAAATTAAAACAAAATATGAAGAAACAGAAAATCAGTTATTTAACACTTTAGAACGATAATAAATAATAAAAACGACTTACCATTTAAAAAACTTATCATAGAATTTAATTGATAACGCAAGGGAATAGCAATTGTTTGCCGTCCTGAACTCTAACTTTTGTCAGGTTTAATCTCTCTCTTCTAGTTTTGGCGATATAAAGTTTA
Organism: Uranotaenia lowii; assembly: GCF_029784155.1. NCBI lineage: Eukaryota > Metazoa > Arthropoda > Insecta > Diptera > Culicidae > Uranotaenia > Uranotaenia lowii. The sequence continues at coordinate 112,147,629 of NC_073693.1, forward strand.
TAAGTTCGAAAAATGAATCAGATTTGAGCGAAATCAATTATCGATAACTGAAGAACTAACAAACCTACACGAAAGAGGAACACTGATTCTGAATTTATTCATTATACTTCAATCAATCATAGAATAATATTTTTCCAAGATAATCGAATGTCAGAGATACAATAATCATAAAAAAGGGTTTTTTTTTATTTGGAAATATATTATAACAAATATTTTTTAACATTATTAAAGAAAGTTAAAAAAAAAAGATTTTATTCCATTCAACTAATTTGTTGAAGCTTGCCAATTGATTTGAATTATGCTTAAGGGGAGAGTAGGGTCTAACACTTTCAAAAATCGATTTTTTTATTTTTTTATTTTCTTATTGTAAAACATTTCAAGAATGTTGTGTCAAATTTTCAAGTCAATCGAAGCAAAACTGTAGAAATTATAGGCCTTTATCTCCTCTTATCTAATACTGCAAGAATACTGCAAGCAGAAACTTCAAACGCTTTTTTCTCGAAAGCACATTTTTAAAGTCAGTGGACATCGTCATTTGAAAACTACTTCACCGATTCTTTTCAAATTTGGAACATATTTTCCACATATAAAATGCCCAACCCCAACGATTTTCTTTTTTTGTTTTTTTTTACTTTGGGGAGATTTTACAGATAAAAAATGGGGGATTTAGTAGTTTTTACTTCAAACAGCTACAAAATTTCCAAAAAAATTTTTAGTTAAATACAATCGTTTGGGTCCAGAAAAACGTCTATTAAAATATTTTGCTCTGATTTTTTGACTTCAGATGATTCTGTGCTGAGATACAGTGTCCACCGCAAATCCTGTTTTCTAAAAGGCATACTCGAAAATGCTCCGTCACCGGCTCATTTTTTAATATTTTTCTACGAAAAAAATACTAAATGTTCTTTTAACAATGCTTTGTATAATGCAAACAATTTGAATACATTTGTTTGAACGATAGCTCTAAAAAAAATCGTGAAAAAAGGTGTTTTTTACCCGTTAGACTCTACTCCCCCCTTAAAAAAATACTTTTTTTTTTAAATTTGCCAAAGCTCTCGTATTTTTCAGAATAGGGAAAACATCTTTTTTTTTTAGAACGGAAGTGCAGAGATTTTTTGATTGAACTTTACCTATTTTTGAAAGTTATTTCAAAAATAAAAACTTTGGAACCAGTGCACCCAAGTTAATCAAAATTAGCTTTTAAGTTCTTTGCACCTCGGAAACATGAAAATTTTGTGGATTTGTGCAATTGATCACTTTTGTCCATTAGTTTTTTTTATCCTTTTAGGTGTGGTGTTGAGCATTTAAAAGAGTAAGAATCACACAATAAAGTAGAGGCATAAACACATTTCTTCAAGAAAATTATAATGTTATGAACGATTTTTTTTTATAATCAAAGTTATAAGTAGTAAAATAATGGATACTAGTTTTAAGATTTTTTTAGGTAAATTCTGTTGAGTAGTAAACACCTTTCACATGGCTACAAACTTTAAGAAATGTTAAATTAAGAAGTGTATTTGAAAAAAATCTTTGTTTTGTGACTCACTTTTGAATGCATGGATGATAATTGTTGAAATTTTCAGCGGAGTTTCCTGGTAATGTAATGTTTACATATGCAAATTTTTGGGATGTCTGTCAATTTGTTTTTGAGAAAGCTTCCAATTAAGAAATTTAATTTTTATGCAACACGTGCGCCATCTATAATGCACACTATTAACCACCATTTTTTTCAAATCAAGTCAATTTTTGATGATTTTTATTATTTATTGACCTTTGAAATAACTCAAAATTTTGAATATGGTCGAAGTTATAACAAATTTAGCCGATTGTCCTTCTTGTGCACAAAAAACGACATATTTTTTTCTATCGCTCAATTATAGTTTTTTTCGTAATGACACGATTCCAGATCCAACTTCAATAGAGTATGAACTTTGTGGGACCTATTCAGAAGCTATGCAGAGAAAACCGTCGCATTTGGAGGCAGTCTTCTTTGTACTTTTTAATTTGCAGTTTCCACAGATCGTTAGCCTCCTCAAGTACTGGACATACATTTTTTCATTTTTTTCTTCTTACTTATCTTCGGGAAATACAGGTTATCAACGAAAAGTTTCTGGTTGGAAACCTGCTAGCTAAAAAGTTCGTTTCACTGTTCATTACGAATTTTTTTTAAAATATCTCCCCACGTGCAGTCCATATATCTTGCGCAGGATTTAATCACCGTTTAATCATTTTTTTTTTAATTTTTCCGGTGGATAGCGTTTCTATCTTGTAGAAATGAAGTCGGACCTATTTATAAGTCAGTTAGACGAATTATTAGAAAAATTTAACCTTTTTTATCACTTCCTCTATTCATATTTTCAGATTGAGCTTTAAAAAACCTCTCACGTTCCTCTCACTTGATGGAATCAATAATCTTCACTTTTATTCATTTTTTAGCTCGCTATTGGGTCCTCTAGGACTTGAAGTGCCGTAAAATGAAATGGCTTTAGGCGTAGAGTGACGAAGGATAAAATTTTGGAAGCGAGCCAGTTTTATGGCATGTTAGTTAACACTATTTTTTAAATACCTTTTGGGATCAAGCTATTTCCCGTTACTAGGGTAAATTCGATTCTTGAACTGAAAATTTTACTTGGAAAAAATCTCCATGAGGTACATATATCCTTTTTGAATCTAAGGGTGCTCTGAGTAAAAATTATAAACTTCGGTTTGAGTTTAGGGGCCGTTCAAATATTATGTAACGCAATTTTTGACCATTTTAATGCCACCTTATCCATACCCAATTGTTTCTGTTGAAGATCCAGAGACATCAGTGCTGCTCACGATGTTGCTGCTGGTTATCGTTGCCAATGTGCTGAATTCCGTTGTGCGACTAGGGGGTACAGTAGTACTGGAACTTGTGACAGTTTTAGTTGCCAGCGTCGTTGGCACTGTTTTTGTTGTTTCTGTAATGAGCTCTGTAGTTGTTGCTGTTGCTGAAGAACTTGTTCTCGGTGTTGTTCGGGTGATTGGAATTGTTGAAACTGAAGATATGATTGTTGTCAGAATCACTGATTCGGTAGTCACTTCGATTGTTGACGTTGTAGAGGGAGTTGTTGTTGTTCTTGTTGATGGAACAGTACTGCTTGAGAATGTTGTACTGGTCCTGGTTGTTACTGTTGTAGTAGTAGTTGGAGTTTGAGTTGGAGTAGTAGAAGTCACTGTAGATGATATAGTTGTTGTTGTCGGCGTGGTAGTTGTAGAAGTAGTAGAAGTCGTTGTTGAGGAAGAAGTTGTTGTCGTTGGAGTAGTAGTTGTCGTCGAAGACGTAGTAGTTGGAGTTGTCGTAGTTGTGGAAGGAGTAGTTGTTGTAGAAGTAGTGGTTGCTGTCGAAGAAGTGGTTGTTGTCGAAGTTGCAGTAGTTGTAGTGGTGGAAGGAGTAGTTGTTGTCGTAGTAGTAGTTGTTGGAGTGGTTGTTGTCGTCGCAGTAGTAGTTGTGGGAGTAGTAGTAGTTGTCGGAGTAGTAGTAGTTGTCGGAGTAGTAGTAGTTGTGGGAGTAGTTGTTGTGGGAGTAGTAGTTGTGGAAGTAGTAGTTGTGGGAGTAGTAGTAGTTGGCGTTGTAGTTGTTGTAGGTGCAGTACTAGTTGTAGTACTCGTAGAAGTTGTAGTTGATGTAGTAGCGGTAGTGCTCGTAGTTGAGCTAGTAGTAGAAGTAGTCGTGGGACGATTTGTAGTAGAAGTGGTGCTGGTGGTTGGTCTCGTTGGGATGGGTGTCGAAGTTGTAGTCGTTCTCATTGCGATACTAGTAGTTGTTACTGGTCGACTTGTAGATGGAGGTACGTAGGTCTCATCCAACTCTCTACAGAACTGTTCCAAAACCAGCGGATTAAATACCGTTATGTATTCTATCGCAATATCTCCATCAGCACTCATGTCAACCTCGACCTGAAGAAGAGCTCGTCTCATTTCTCTCTCGACTTTACCAACGAATAAACTCCAATTCTGTGTTGTTTGTTGCGTTGCCCACACTTGGACTACCGAAGGTCTCCCTTGACCGTCAACATTGTCCATATCTAAGATCCGAACAGTGAGTCTCGAATCGGTGCGAAACACCAGCTGATAGAGCATTCTTATCTCGGTGTACGCATTCATGAAGAAACTTTCTACCGACTCGCAACAACTAGTTCCTGTTACGGCATTAGTCAGATAATATGATGTATTCGGCCGATACGGTCGAAAGTTGACACTTCCCGTGTAGGTCGATAGCCTCAATATATCCTTATTCGTGAAAGAACATTGCCGCACTTTTTGGGTCCTGAAATCGTTAAAATCGATTCGCTCACAGATGGCGTCGGCCGCATCCAAATTAACTGCACAAAAACTTAAAATACCGATCAGCAGTAAAAACGTTCTCGCACCCGTCCGCCACATATCGGAAACTATACTGATAACTGGTCAATAATATTGAGAGAATCTGGCTGGACAGACGCATTCTTCAATATCTTAAATGATAGCAAATTTCGACAGGAACAACTTGATAACATGACAGCGAACAGTGATATCTGACTTTATTCCCCTTTTTCATCTCCTTCCTCCTGCTGCTGTAATGGTTCGAGTCTGCGAGCCTACGTTTTTATCATTTTCTAGAGTGAAGCCGTAATGTCAGAAAAATTTGCCAATTTTGACAAGTTTAATGTTGGCATGAGTACAATTGCTTTGAGGCGTAGATGTGAACCAATTTTTGTTGTTTTTGACAGTTGTTGATATTGACTTTACAACAAAATCCGATGTAATTCACTTCTATTAACAATTGACTGTAGTTATTTCCACTTTAAGTTTGGTATTATCCGAAGGAAGCCATCTATAGTTTACAGTTTACACGGCAATCAACTTGAGCTTAACTGACCAAAAGCAAATTCAAAAGCGGCCATACAAAACAAATTTACTGCCAGGTTTTACGAGAATTATTATATAAACTTCAGTCGTTCTTGAGTGCATTCCACAACTGTCTGGTAATTTAAGGTTTATGGTCACATTCAGATTAATTTTTGTTCATTATTCTCCTTTAAACGTAAAATTTGAACCGCTGTGCTCAGAGCACTGTAAGCTTTTTTCTTTCTCGTTATCTTATCTTTCAGAAAGTGGTCCAAAAATGAGAAGAGCTAAACGGTGGTCATCTAGAAGTAAAAGCTTCCAAATAGCAATAGCTTCGGCAGTCATTGATAACGATGATGATCGGCTTCGGAAAAACTTGAAAAAAGGCATTTTGCTTCTGATATCTAGTTTCACTTTTAATGCCTAATCTACAGAGATAATTCTTATTCTTGATACTGATCATTCATTTTCATTCCAGATTGTGAAAAGCCTATAGGTAAATGATGATTTATTTACCTTTTTTTCAATAAATCAATTTCGGATTTTTGTAGATTTTTCCATAAGATAAATTTTAAAATGTTTTTTTCATATGCACCAACGATAAAATAATTGAATAAAGGATTATAAATAGATAGAAGACTAGTTTTAACAAATGCCAAAACACCAAAACTAGAGGTATTAGACAAAATCTGGCATATGATTCGATTTCAGTATGATCTTCTTAATCGTCCTTCGGTTAAAGAAACACAGTTACCAAAAATTCTGATCCCCTGTGTTGTTATTTGTATTTAATTGGTCTTAAATGCCGTCAACTGGGGCAACATGCAACACTTTTCAACTTCAGTGGCTTCTGAAAAACCCACGACCATAGATAATCGTACCCTTCATGTATCAAAAGTTCTAAGGTTAGTAGGACATCAAATTGACGTATTCCGAAAAATTATTGGTTGCTTAGGTTATTTTCAATTTTCTTATAACATGCATTTTTCACAATACCTATAAAAAGGGGTAACTTGTAACAAACTTAGATTTTAAGAAAAATCTTATGAAAACTTATATAAATTTATAGTTTTTGATAAATTTTTGATACCATGAAAACCATTACGCCTAAAAACACCAATTGCAGTAATTTTTGGATCTGTAGAGACTTAATTTTTACATTTTTTCGGCAGATAAAGATGCTGTATACATTTGGGGGTAAAAAAGTTCTACTAGCTGAAATCATAAAAATAAATGTTTAGATGAATGAAATTTCAATGTTGACAAACGCATGATTCAAAACAATCATATTCCAGCACATGTTACCCCAGACAGGTAACTGAATTATAAAAATATTTATTCAAAATTTTTTTTGTGATTGTTCGAAAAATAGGTACAGTTTTGGTACAGGATGCGGAGGATATTTTTTATGCTGAAAGTGAAAAGTTTTGCTAAATACTAAGTGAATTGATGGTGACAAAGAAAGAAAACATCATTGGTGAAGGTTTTCACATATTATTAGATATTTACATTTGATTATGAAAAGTGAAGAGTAGATACTCTTCGAGAATAAGGGCTAACCTTGCGTGAAATCGTCATAAGGCTTGGTAGGAGTACGGATGTGGTGAATAACTATCTGCGGCTAGGCGAAACATATGCCACCAGGAAGCAATGTGGACGTCCATCTTCCCTGACGCCGAGATCTAAGAGGGAAATAAAACGACTGACGGTCCATCAAAAGCTGTCTTCTGAGGAAATCAAGGCGGAGATGAAGCTGACAGTACCTGGGCATTGGAATCGGCAAGTTCTCAAAGACGATCCTAATGTTTCCTTCACCGAAACAACGCCTGTACCAAGACCTCTTTCCTCGTCACAAAAAGCCCGTTTTGCTTTTGCCGAAAAGTACCAATTTTGGGACCAAGAGTGTCAAACGTGGTTTAAGTGACGACAAGAAGTTCAACCTAGACTGGTCAGATAGCTTTAGCAGCCGCTGGTACGACAAGAGGCAGAAGAGGCCAACGAGAGAAAAACGAAACTTTGGTGGAGGAACTGTCATGATCTGGGTCGGCATAAGCATGGCTGGAAAGACACCTGTTTGTTTCATCTCTTCCCGGATGGACTCACAGATGTATTGCCAGCTATTATAAGAAGTTGTTGTTCCATATTCGGAAAATTTTATGGGCGAAAACATGGTTTTCCAGCAAGACAATGCTGCCTGCCATGCGTCCAGAGCTACGAAAGAAAGAGTTCTTGGTACTTCATAACATCCCTCTTATGGAGTGGTCAGCCTGCAGCCCGGGTCTAAATCCGATCGAAAACGTTTGGGGGCTTCTCTCCCGTAACATTTTCAAGCATGGAGGAAGTTATGAAACGGCTGGACAAAAGACTGCCCCAAATTTGTATGGGAAATTCAAAACAAGTGAAATGTTATGCGCTGCAGGCTAAAATTGATCCTAGGCCTAGTACAAGATCCCATGCCAAATTTGGGCCAGATCGGATCACGGGAAGGGGTCGCTCAACGAGCCTGAAGTTTGTATGGGATTTTGAAACATTTTGTTCGGGAGGGACATGAAAATCCAGTTTTTCATCAATAACTTTAGTTCCCGTCGGCCGATTTCTTTCAAAATCAGGTTTTCTTAAAGCCTAAATTATGAAAAATATTTCATCCCAAGACTGCATTTCAATAAGAGTTGAGATAAAAAAGTTATTAGGCTTCAAAAATGGGCTAACTTTTTTAAGGATGGTATTCATCACTGTGAATGAGTCGGGGCGGTCGAACATATCGACGACAAATTAACAGGAATGAATATCAGCCTGAAAAAAGTTAGCCCATTTTTGAATTCTCATAACTTTTTTATCTCAACTCTAATCGAAATGCAGTCTTCGGATGAAATATTTTTCATAATTAAGGCTTCTAGAAAAACCGTTTTTGAAAGAAATCGGCCGACGGAAACCAAAGTTATAGATGAAAAACTGGTTTTTCGTGTTTCTCCCGAACAAAATGTCTCAAAATCCCATACAAACTTCAGGCTCGTTGAGCGACCCGTTCCCGTGATCCGATCTGGCCCAAATTTGGCATGGGATCTTGTACTAGGCCAAGGATCAATTTTAGCCTGCAGCGCATAACTTTTTCAAAAGTCGGGTCATTTGGGGCACTCTACTGGACAAATTAAAATGGCGATTCAGGATGAATGCTCTAATATGGATCCGAAAGTTTTGAAAAGCTTCTTTACTTCTATGCCACAACGATTGCAAGAAGTCATTGCCAACAAAGGCGATGCTAAACATTATTAAAGTTCTTTGTTTTTGGAAATCAGTTCAAGAAAACCGTGTTTTTCTAATAAAATAGCCTTTGTCTCTATACTTATTTCCAACCCGAAAATCCATTTCTAGAGCATATTTATTCTAAGATGCATGAATCTTGTGAAACAACTGTATTTTAAGAAATGGCATTCTTCTATGAATCTACCGTGGACAAGTATTGAATTGAATAATCACAGGAAAGTACAGAATTCTCTATATACAGCTTGTCTTTATACTTATTTACTGCAGTGCATGCTAGTGATGAAGCGTTTAAACCAAAGGTAAATGTTTTGATGAGATAAAGTATTTCGTTAGTGGAACTATTTTTTTTTAATTTTAGATGAAGCAGGATGTCCAAGACTTGACAAAAACCAGTCAACCCACCGCACTGGCAGATATTATTTTATTTTGTTATAAGACTGGAATAAATGTCACTCAAGAAAAATTAGCAAACCAATCTCTATTTATAAATATCACTACCATGAGGATATACACCCAAAACAATCTGCACGTAGCGGCTACGTGAAAACCACATAATTTTAATCCAAATTATTTTCACGTAAATGCTACGAAATGAATATGTGAACGCACCTTTAAAGAAATTGATGATTGATGAAAACCATCTAAGATTTACGTGAATTTCTAGTCAGTTAAACACGATGTGATGATGAATGCTGTGTAAAATGTTCATAGATTTAGATTTTCTCTCCCTTTTCTATTGTTGTTATAAATAATAACCAGAAAACAAAAATTATGTTAAATTTCAATTTATTTGATAATCAAACACTATCACTTTTAACAAGATCCGGGTGGTGTTTAAGATCCTGTAGAAATTGATAAAAAAAAACTAATTAAAATTGAACATTTAAATGCTTCACATTTTACCTCGTCCGTAGACAGCTAGTTCTTTGTGCCATGAATCTTCCTCCAAAGCTGGAAACGAATACAAATCCCAACTTAAATTAAATAAATTTCCGACTGAGGAATCATTACACATACCTCCTTGAGTTCCGCAGGTGATCTACTTGAATACTCTTGAGCTGCCGCAGTTTTTACATTGTAAAATCTAATAAGCTGAATGACAACAACATTCCTTTTCAATAAGAATTCACTGCCACACGCATGAGAAAATTGCAAAACAGTAACACTGATTTGAATTTATTTACTTAGACTCTACGTGAAATTCATATTTCATTCATTTGAAAGAACAGTAATAACTACGAAGCTCACGTAGAATCGATGTTATGTCACAAAAGCTTAGTTTACGTGAAAAATCCCGTACATTTCATTTCTAAATTATTTTGGGTGTAGTATTGAAATTGAAATTTTAAAAGCCATTTAGATTCTGAAATTTCCGTTTTGTTATTGAAATAAATGCTGATTTCCAGAGATTGAGATAGCTGATTTCTAGCAATTGATATTGTTTGCTTCCTGATTTCCAGCAATTGAGCTTCAGCTAAAGTCGATCGTTTTCAACAATTCAAATTGCTGGAAATCAGCAATACAGATTGCTGGAAACAGATGTTTCTTTCGAAAAAAAACCGGCTGTATTTGGCATCAAATTTATATTTCAATTAAAAATTTAATGTTGAGTGCCTATGAGAAGCATTGAAAAATTCCTCTCATTTTTCAGAGATGTATTTATTTTCAGAAACATATTTTTTCAATATTTCAACACCGGCTCTAAGGTGACAGTTTTATGCCAAAGTGTTGATCATCCGCCACCTGAAGAAAGAGTTTTGATTAGTATCTTTCGTATAATGTCTATCTGTCCAATAAAAACTCAATCTTGACTTGATGTCTGGTTGCTAGAATATAGAGGAAAATAAAAATAATTGTATTATAATTTAACCAGAATAGTAAATAAAGTCTCACCTTGCTTCAGCGTGCGAAACTAACAGACTCCAAATTTAATGCTCGATTACTGATTTTCCAGCAATCTAGACCAATTGCTGAAAAAACCAGCAATTAGAAAACCGATTGCTGATTTTCAGCAAAAATTTGGAATGCTGAACGTTTCCAGCAATTATTTTAGCTGGAAATCGATTTTTTTGTTTCGATTACACACAGTAAGCGAAAATTACCGAGTTTGGTCATTTTTTTTACCGGAATCCTAACATGTGTAAATCGTTAAACTGTTCGGTAATTTTTTCGGTAAAAAATAAACGAACATCGGTAAATCGATTCTTCATTTACCGATGTTCGTTTATTTTTTACCGAAAAAATTACCGAACAGTTAAACGATTTACACATTTTAGGATTTCGGTAAAAAAATGACCGAACTCGGTAGTTTTCGTTTACTGTGTGTGTGTAGACGTTTTACCATCTTTGTGGCATTCGCGACTTTATATCAACGCTGCAGTTGGCAGAAATTTTTAAAAACTTATCCGGTACAACGATATTTACACTTGGGCTCGAACTCACGGACATCGGCTTAGGAAGCAACTGACTTGCCAACTGCAATATATCACGAACCCTGGAAATAGAATGAAAATCTTAGTGTGTGAGAATTGTTAATTAATGTTTCTTAGGGGAGCATCCAATAATTGCAGGGTGGCCACTCTTTCGGTAATGTCGCAAAATGCAGGAAAAAGTCGAAATTTAAAATCCATCGTAAAAATGCGGGAAAAAACGGCAATTCTCCCAAGAATTTTGGCTCAACTATTCTGTGCATATATTTCAGAGCCTGAAATCCTCCAGGAAAATTGTGAAACTCACACTCAAACCATACTGTAAAATATTATGCTCAAAATTTCGAGCATCTCAAAAATGATAAATTGTAGACTAAAGTCCATTTGTTACTGAGAAATAGCTTGTAGAAGTTTAAGATTTTTCCGTTATAATTTTTTGCGGTATTCAATATGTTCGAGCCCAAGAGTAAACAACGATCACAGTTGTACCGGATACGTTTTTCAATGACTGTCCGCCAACTGCATCGTTGATATAAGTCGCAAGTTACATGAAGCTAAAAGTTAAAGTCAAGGTTTTTTGAAACACGAGGCTCTTCGACTTTCAAAGTTAGTAGGCAAGGAGTGAGCGAGGCTCTGAATGAGTTTGCTTACAAACATTAAATTATTTGCTCAGCTTTTCTGCGGAACTCCATGAGTTCCGCAGTTGCCCAGCCTAAATAGCCAATAATGGCTAAATTGCGAATTTGATATTCGGTAACATCTCTTATATATACACACCTTGGTTCAAACAACTATAATTGAAACAAAAAAAGTCAGTTAATGTCAACTCCCGTTTAACTTGCATTTTTTTTTCTTTTTAATAAAAGTAACAGAAAGACTTGTCGAACATCAACTATAGAACCACATAATTGAAACTTCCAGTTCACGTGTGTAATAAAAATAGCTTTAGAAATTACAACTTCTGCTACGGCTCGATATCTGCATCTGTAGTGATACTTAAAATACTGAAACGGTTCAGAAAAAGAACTTCTTTAATTGAATTTACTTTCAATAAATGCGTAGCATATCATCTTTTCATTTATGTCAGAATTTAGCATTTTGAACTTTTTGTAAAAAATTTTACGATTATTTTGTTGGGTTTGAAGTTGAGACCGAACTGAGCGCTATCGCCATGGAAAAATTTTGTATCAACAGAATTTGAATTTCATTTGCAAACCCGAAAAAGCTTTACAATTCACAAATTTTTATCACTTACTCTCCCAAGCATTAGGTGTTTGGTGAAGATTCCATTTAAATTATTTTCAAAATATTTTCATTTTCATTTTCAATATATCTTAGCATGAATCGTCCTGAAACCTCAGATTTCTGGTAGAATATAAACGAAATTGCATCAAAACATGAGCACGCTTCAAAGAAAATCAAGGTTGATCACATTTTAAACTTTTTTTTTAATAATTTAAGGAACATATCAATTGATGCAACTTTTGTTTTGCATTGAAATTCATTACCTATTCAACAAATAGTACCGCAAACATTTTCAAATTTGTTTGAAATGTCTAGTTTTTAGTATGATAATATTATTTCATGGCGTTTAGTAAGTTAATATTGAAAATCGTAAAGCAGTTGTAAAACAGTTTTAAAATTGTGTTATGCTAGTTAAAAAAATGTTGTACAAAAACTATTTCATTTAACAGTTTTGTGAGAGTGTCGAGAGACCATGAACCACAGTAAGCAGTGAGTAAGAGAAGTTTGTCGCAATAAACGAGAACATTTCGATTTGTTCCCTGGCAAAAGGAATTCATGCAACTATTTTTTTAGTTTCCTTTTGACTATGAAGATGTTCAATTATTTTTGAATAACAAGCAGATATTGTTATCAAATAACCTCAGACTGTTTTGTAATAGATCATTTTCTTCTAGATCATTTTCTCTTATCAAATTTATTCTGAGATATCATCTGAAACTTGTTGAGATTGATGATAGCTAAGAATGAGAATTTTCGCTTGTAATGAAGCTCCATTTCTCCGTCTTTGCTGAGGAGAAACCGGTGGCTGCAGTCTTCAAGAAATTTTTGAGGGCGGTTTATACGGAAAAAATAAGTTAACTCTTGATTGAATGACGTAAATATAAATTATCTTCTCAATGACAGACAGAGAATGATAAATAAAACAAGTAGGTACTTTAGTCCGCGTTGAATGAAGCTTTTTCTGAGAACTTTGTCTTCAGGATTTAACTCCATTCGCACTGGATTCAATTGCAATTGTAAGTCTATGGATACTGTCGTTATATGAACTACAAAAACTCTTTTTTACTTAACTGAAAGAGCATACTTAGAATTACTAATAAATTTTATTCAATCAAGAACAAATTAATTGTCTAATACAGAGATGACCAAACTCGGGCCGAATGCGACCCTCGAGGCATGTTTTTGCGGCCTGCGAAGCTTTCCTAAAATTGAATTTATTACTTTTATTCTAGGATAGATTGTTATTCATCATAAATTACTGGTCCGTACCCATTTAAAAAAAAAAATTAAATGTCAATAACTTGATCAAATCTCGTTCACTTGTTTGCAGTTGAAATTGCTCCAGAGTAATTTAGATTGTTAACTTTTGCAGCATCGAGTTCTATCATTGTCATTATTTTACTACCACTCAAATAATCAAATCCGGGAGTCGAGAAAGCGAACTGAAAATAGAAAGGCTACAAAGGATCACAGGGATTTCGAAGTCCGTTACTGAAACGATAATTATTTTTCGTTTCAAAAAGAGATAAATTTGAATGATAAATATGCTCAGCAGATTAATTTTTTGCAAATCATTTCTGCTAAATCTGCTTAAAAGTCTCCGACATAAATTCTGAATTTTCGACAAAAATAGATCTGTAACTCTGTTATTCAATTCGAAAAGTTTGTGATGATAACCTATGGTTCTTTTTCCAGAAATTTCAGAGTCAAAAGATTTTCATGAATCAGCTTTAGAAAGGCTATCCTAATCCATTAAATCTGTAAAAAATCTAAAATCAAGATTGCGGTAGAACAAGCTTGATTTAATTATTCTTTTAAATACGGAAACAATCTGAGCATTCGCCGTTCACTAAATTTCTAAACGGCTTGATATCAATCAAATCAATTATCTTCCAAGATAGTAAACGCCTCAAAGTAGAGCTTTATCCTTTGTTTCCGATCGGAAGATTGATTCTGTCGAGTGGATCAGCAGAGCACAACGACAAGAGCCTTCAGGAAAGAAACTTCTGACCAAAGATGATTGACCTGTGCAAACTGTAATTTATTTTTATTGCTTTCATCCTGTGCTTTTTTTTTCTTCTCTTTCCATTAGGTAGCATCCAGAAAACTTCCAGAAATAGCACTAAGTTGAGAAGAAAATGCGATATTGGCGGGAAAAATTGCAACCATCATCGACATTAGGAGGGCACCGTGCAGAAATCAAGCAAGTGATTGAATTTGCTGAGAGGCCGGGAGAAAAGAGGCAGGTGACAGAAAGGGCCGAGCAGGTAAAAGTACACCGAGATCTTTGTAATTTACAAGCGACGAACCTACCGAACAGACGCCTCGTAAGAATGCCAACATGGAGCATTTTCGCGGGACCGAAGGTAATTGTTCGTGGCTGGAATGAAGAAAGCTCCAATCATTGGAAGCATTGGAAGAGATGCTCCGCGGTCTTTGGAAAGGGCAAGTTCCCTGATCGGTACAAGAAGGGCTGTTTCGAGACGTGCGCGTGGATGCACTCTTTCTTCTTCGCTTGGCAGCCAGTCAGCCAGGAGAGTCTTTCATCAGATCGGGAATTCGATGCTCGATCGACGTGAAGACAGTTGTTCGATCAATTTTGCACAATGCAAGATGAGAGAAGAAGAAAATTGCACAGGCACGACTACTTTCGTTGAACTTGACCTTGAATCAGTTCGAAGCACAACGCCCATTACTGGTGGTTCTCAAGACGGCTTTGAGGGTTAGAACCTACTCATAACGGGGTTAAATTAGGATCTTTTATATTTTATCAAACTAGCTGACCTGATGTACTTTGCTACACCTTTCAAAGTTGGTTTTAATATATTACGTAAAATTTTGATTTTTTAGCTTATTAACAATAAATTTAAAGCTACAACTTGATTTTCAAAATGAAAATATGAGAGCCCTTTGTGAAATAATCATGAAAACATTTCTCGTACCCAAATCTCATCCATGTCAAATTTGCTCGATAATTTTTCGAGTTATTATCAAAATGAATGAGTGCACCCCTATCCCTATTTTTTCTTCCCACTGAAAATCAGTAAGAAGTCCCAAATCATTTCTTGTTTCCATATACTCTCCCATGCTAAATATGGCCCCGTTTGCAAAAAGCTATGTAAATAATTGATTGAGAGCCTCCCTCCCTCCTGTACTTGTTCTTCATTGTCCATCTTTCGCTTTAAAACGTTTTTGAAAGAAAATTTTATAAAAAAAAAACAGTTCGATCTTAACAAATAATAATGCAGGTGACAAATAATAATGCATGACTTTTTTCGACAGTCAGTCAGAGATTCCTTTTATGAATGGGTGGGAGCAATGATGGAAAAATGATCTAAATTCTTTGCATGAAATATTAATTCCTACTAACTCAAGCCGGTCATCATTTTTTAGTAGTCATTTGTTTAGTAGTATAGGTTAAAACCATGGCTGGTGATCAATATTACTCCGAAACATGAAATTCAGTTTTGTTATGAACATTTAATTGTAGCCACTAAAGTCGTTTTAAAATTCTACAATCAATGATATGCCTCATACTCATTCCCTCAGTAAGTGTTTTTAAATTTTTAGCTGTTACGAAAAAGTAGCCCTTTTCAAAATATTCAAAAATGAATTAAAAAAATGATCAAAGTTGAGAATTTTTCTCAAGCATACGATGTTATGTGTTTTGATGAGAAAATGTTCAATTTCTTGCAACTTTTGTTTTCTATTTTTCTTTTGTTTGCAGGGTTTCGTTCATATTCGACCGGATATTACTTGGAGATCATCCATCTTGAAAAGTGGGATGAACTCCAATAGAGATTTTCATTGGATGGGGGATGGTTAAGATTGAAATAAAAAACAATTTTTATTTTGAAGTTAAAAAATTAAGGCCAAATAAATTCAAGCTTCCTAAAAAAATGGTGGGTATGGTACAGATTTTTTTATGATAGGATGAATAAACATTTAAAGGAAATTATTTTAAATTTCTATTAATACAAACCTTGTATTATAAAAACGTTAAACACAGTAAATAATCTCAATCAAAACTTTAGAACTACTAGCGAAATTACAAAGCTTACATGGAAAAACATGTGCAAAATTTGTTATAATTATGAATACAAAAATCCCAAAATTACTAGAGTCGAACGACCTATTTTGATTTATGTTTTATGTGAACCCGAGCTAGGCCGGGTTACACCAGCTAGTTTTTTCTAAAACAAAATTGCCTCTATCCTTCAAAACGAATTCACAAATCTTTGGATTAAAGTGTTGAAAATGATGAACTTATAGGGGAGAGTGGGGTATCGTGGGCCATGGGGAAACATGGGCCACTTTTAATATCTCAGGTGTGTGTTGAGATAAAAATCTCAAACCAACTGTCATCGTCGTCGCTTTGCGTGAGCATATATTCCTATATGTTGTTGACTGAAATACGCATCATATGCTTCATTTATTTATCAAGTTAAAAAAAGTTAGAAAAATTTACTTACATAATTAAAAAAAACACCCGCTAATTTCATCAATCGGGAACCTAAATTGCATAATAAAAATATGCTCATACGCTTATGATGAAACATCAATAACTCACACAAACGCAACCAATGTGCAAATCATAGCTTGTGGGGAATCGTGGGCCACACATCTTGAATCACCTATATTTTTATGTTTTTATACACATTCAGGACTTAAATTACGTTTTTCCTATCTGTAAAGTTTTCTTATGCCAAATGAAGAGTTATGAAAAAAATTTTGTCCATCCTATATACGAAATTTTGAAAAAATGTTCGCGAGACAGGTTTTGGAATCTTTGCGATCATACAAAGCTCTCTTTCTTATTTCATCATCTGAAATTGCTTTAGAATAACGAAATGAATTAGGAAATCACAGTTTTGGGTCAACTGAGTCTCTCTTTGGTACTAGTCCAGTACAGACGTATTCCGGAGTAGTGGCGTTCCTGTAGAGTCTATCTATTGTGAGAGTCTTGTTGGCTCGTTTCGTACAACAAAACACGAACAAAACACATTGCCAAGATGGCGACATCAGCATATCATCTCACTTCAAACGGTCCTCGAGCCAACACGTTGGTTGTCGATATGTCTACAATACCGTCACGTAAAGTTAATATGGACATGATCGCGAAATTTGTCAACGAGAAGCTACAAATCAAGTATTCGGATGTACGATCATTACAACATAATACGGGAAAGGCGCTGGTTTTTGTCGAGGTACCTACGGAGGAAATGGCGATTAAGGCAACTGAATTGAGTGAAGGCAGTCACTTTTTAACACTGGAGCAAATAAAATACAAGGTAACAGTGTACATGGAGGATGGAGCTACAACGATTCGGGTTCATGATGTGTCCCCCCAAACTGGAAATGCTGTAATCAGAAAAGCGTCTGAGAAATATGGTGACGTTTTGTGGCTGAAGGAGGACTACTGGGCAGAGCCGTCCGTTTTGAAGGGTATTAAAAATGGCATCAGAGCGGTACGCGTCAAGTTGCACACTGCTGTTCCATCCTACATTAATATTGATGGCGAGGTTTCATTGGTGACATACAAACACCAACAACAAACGTGCAGACATTGCAACAGACCTGTACATTGGGGAATAAAATGTATGGAGGTCGGGTACATGGAGCTCCAGGTCCAAGGAGGGAGTGTCAGCGACAGGCTGATAGCATCGGGTGTCAATTATGCCGAAGCCGTCAGGAGCCAGGAAATGAGAGGGATCACGCAGAAGACCTCGGGTTTGGAAAGCAACAAAATTTCATCTAGCGAACTGAGATCATCGAAACCAGCTGAAATTGAAAAGAGTAAAGAGGTAGGTCTTGTTTTCACAAATCTTAACGATCTAGTCAAGAAGAACAATCAAGGTAATATCAGTAATGTTCCACAACACGATACACCACATACACGCAGACCGAAAACACGTTCCTCTCCTCACAATTCAAGGTCACGATCAAACGTGCGTAGCTCACGGACACGGGTTGAAAAAAATGCCAAGAGATTAGAAGTTGATATTTCTCCCGCGAGTGATCTTGACGTCGCTCGGACAGTTCTACACAATAATGCGTATAAGGGACTTATTCTTGATGACGAGAGTGATAGCGACTTACGGGTGAATGTGACTGAGTGATTGAGATCGGTGTGAACTGTAACGTGAAATTTTGTTATTCAATAAAAATGATGAACATGATATCATATAATTTCTGCACTATCAATTTAAACGGAATTTCGAACACAAATAAAATAAACTCACTAAAAAGTTTCATATACATTATGGATCTGGATATTATTTTTGTACAGGAAGTAGTTGAAAAATTCGAAATAAATGGTTTTAATGAATATTTTAATATTGATGATTCCAAACTAGGAACTGCTATCTTGGTGAAGAGCCACATTAAGACGTCAAACATTAAAAAAAGCATTGATTCACGCATCATTAGTCTTAAAATAAATGATAACACCACAATTTGTAACATTTATGCACC
Organism: Uranotaenia lowii; assembly: GCF_029784155.1. NCBI lineage: Eukaryota > Metazoa > Arthropoda > Insecta > Diptera > Culicidae > Uranotaenia > Uranotaenia lowii. The sequence goes on from NC_073693.1 coordinate 112,165,892, forward strand.
ATCTGGAAGTCAAAACAAGGCATTAAGAGAACAATTTTTTAATGAAAATTTAGCTTTTTACATCAATAATGGATATGGAGATTTAATAATTGGAGGAGATTTTAACAGTGTAATAAATAAAAAAGATGCGAACCACACTTCGAATTATAGTTCAACGTTGAAGTTTGTAGTTGAAAATTTGTTTCCATTTGATGCTTGGGAAATAAAAAATAAAAACAAATGTGATTTTACGTTTATTCGAAACGGCTCAGGAGCTAGGCTCGACAGATTCTATGTAACTCATGCTCTGAAAAGTGAAATTGTGGATGTCAAATCTAATGTTTGTTCTTTTTCGGATCACAAAGCTGTGATTCTAAAAGTGAGATTAAAAAATCTTGGAAAGCCATTTGGCCGAGGATTATGGCGTCTAAACGAGATCGTTTTAACAGATGAGAACATTTCGGAGTTACGTCAAAAATGGTCTTACTGGATTACTCAAAGAAGATATTTTGATTCTTGGTTGTCATGGTGGACGGATTACGCTAAAGTTAAATTATCATCGTTCTTTAAATGGAAACAAAATTCAGTTAGGATACGTTTCAGAGATACGGAAGAATTTTATTACTCAGCACTGAATAATTTGTACAGTGATTATCTTAATAATCCGTCAATTTTGAGTGAAATTAATAAAGTTAAAGGAAAAATGCTTGCTCTTCAAAAAACAATGACTAATAGTTTAATCACTCACAAAAAAACCTTCATATCAGGTGAAGATGTTTCATGCTTTCAAATAGGAGATCAACTTAAAAACAAACAGAAAACTACAATAAATACATTAGAAATAAATGGATTAAAAGAACAAAATTCTGAAATTATAAGCAACGAAATTTTTAGTTTTTACGAAAACATTTTTAAAAAAGAGCCGATAAGAAACGGTGTCAGGAATTTCCAGCCAATTCACAAAATACCACAAAATTTTGTTGAAAATAATACATTGATGAATGATATAACAAATGAAGAGCTTATTGGAGCAATCAAACAAAGTCTTTCTAAAAAATCTCCTGGAAGTGATGGCCTTACTAAAAATTTTTATGTGAAATGCTGGGATATAATTAAAAAAGAGTTCCTTTTAGTAGCAAATGAGGTAATAAATGGTTTAAACTCAAAAAAATTTATGGAAGGAGTCGTTATTTTGATCAAAAAGAAAAGTGGAAACAGTATATCAAATTACAGACCAATCACACTTCTAAACTTTGATTACAAACTAATCTCGAAAATTATTAAAAATAGGTTATTCAATTTTAGTAATTTAGTCCTTTCCAAAGGTCAAAAATGCTCGAACAAAAATAGAAATATTTTTGAAGCGACGTGTTCTATAAGAGATAAAATTTGTGAATTAAATATTAAGAAAAAATCAGGTTTTCTTATATCATTTGATTTGGAAAAGGCGTTTGATAAAGTAAGTCATGAAAATTTATTGTTAACTTTGGAAAGAATGGGATTCAATAGAAAGTTTATAATTTTCTTAAAAAACTGTTTTCAAAACTCATTTTCTAGACTTTTAATCAATGGAAATTTTTCGCGAGAGATTAAAATAGAAAGATCTGTACGTCAAGGAGATCCTTTATCAATGTTGTTGTTTTGTTTTTATTTGGAACCTTTAGTAGCAAACTTAGTTGAAATATTAAATGAAGATGAAGAGCTAATTAATAGTTATGCGGATGATATTAGTATTATTGTAATAGATCCCAATAAAATCAGCCCAATAAAACAAATATTTGAAGATTTTGAACATTTTTCTGGGGCCAAAGTTAATTATCTAAAAACAAAGGCGATTGCAATTGGAAAAAAATCTTGTTGGAGTATACCTGATTGGATAGAAGTCATTGATGAAGTAAAAATACTTGGAGTTTGGTACAACAATTGCTATCGAGAAATGCTTAACAAAAATTGGGATGAAGCTATACGAAAACTAAATTATGTCCTTTTTCAAAATAAATTCAGGAATCTTAATTTAATTCAAAAAATTATTTATTTAAACACTTATGCTTCTTCAAAATTATGGTATCTAGCTTCTATAATTTCAATCAATAAGAAATACATAGCGAAAATCAAATCAATGTTTGGTACATTTATATGGTATAGACAGTGTTTGAGAGTTTCTTTTAATCAAATAATATTACCTAAAAACAGTGGAGGATTAGGATTAATTACGCCAGAATATAAGTGTTCAGCATTATTAATATCCAGATTCATAAAATTGCGTTCAAATAATTCTTTTTTCAATGAGTTAATAATGAATACTGGTAATCCACCAAATTTGAAAAATCTCCCAATAAATACACATTACCTAAAAACACTTCTTTTAGAAATTCCTTACTTGCCCCAAAGTGTCATTGAAAATTCATCTGCTTCAAGTATTTATGATTTCTTTATAAAATGTTTGCCTACTCCGCATATTATGGAAAAATATCCTAACAAACTCTGGAATAAAATTTGGAAAAATGTTTTCTCGAAATCAATCAATTCTAATCATCAGATTTCATGGTATCTTCTAGTGAATGAAAAAATATCGTGTGCGGAGAAACTATTTCGTTTCGGCACAGGATCATCGATGTTTTGCGATTTTTGTCCTCAAGTTATTGAGGACATAGAACACAAAATTTCGGTGTGTCCCTTAGTACGAAATTGCTGGTGGTATACTTTAAGTCAGATCAAGATCATTAATCGAAGAAAAATGCGCAATTTTGTATTCAAAGATTTAATGTTCCCTGAGCTGAGCACTTTGTCAAAATCTGAGAAAAAAAGAGCAATAAGCATTTTCACACTTTTCCTTACATACACTTTAAACACTAACAGAACTGATATTGACCTTGATGAATTAATTTTTAAATTTAACTGTGATTTGTGAATGCAATACCTATTAGAGTGTTTTAAAATCTAAAGCATAATGTAAAAAAATCATAATAAACAAATTTGTAGAAAAGTAAAAAAAAAAAAAACTCATAAACTTTGCATGTTATTTGTTCAATTAGGATTTGGTGACCCACGATTCCCCACCATTTTTCAAAATCCAAAAAATATTGCTTTTTTTCAAACAGTCAGAATTTGGGGAAAATAACTTATGAAAATTTTTAGAAAAATTCCTCATAATACCTTGAAATTGTAGAAAACCATACCATTTTTTATTTTCATTGTATCCTTTATAATAAAGAAGTTATGGAACAACGAAAAAAAGTGGCCCATGATTCACCACTCTCCCATACTATATTCACTGATAAGCTGATATAATTCCCCCTGTGTAGGAGAAAAATATTCATCGCCCAGAGCTCCTGGCGCCAACTAGCTCATCATTCCCTAAGCTTCGATTCCCGATCATGTAATGATACCAATAGCTGAATTTCGATTTTTTCGTAAATCATTCAATTTTCATTTGACGATTCGAAAATATTTTTTATGAAGATTTATGTAACTCAGTTAGTATAAATTTTAGTTTCAATGTATCGGATCAATTCCATTCTTATTGCAAAAGAGTGAATGATCTTTTGAAAATTTTATCCCAAGGGAAAATTTGAAGAAATTTCAGATGACCTAAAAAGAATATTCTCTAATAAAATGTCTAGACTAAATAAATCGTTCACCAGAAGGTCCTTTTTTGAAGAACTGCGATTTTTTCCTCAATAAGATAAAGAACATTTTCTCTTTGAAAGTCTTCAAATCTATAAGTTTTATTCATTTGCTAAAATTAATTCTTAAAAACTGTTTAACTTTAATTCATTTAAATAGTAAAATTATTTTTTTAAATTTTAATATCCTATTAATTGGAATAGTATTTTTTTAATATTAAGAATTGATTTTCATATGTAGGCACGTTTTTAAATTTTGTTCCTCAAATTTCAAAGCTCAATGAATCTAGTACATTTCAACAATCGGGACCTTTTTTCACTGGGAGGAAAACATAACAAAAATTGAACACCATAGCAACTTATACTTTCACACCCAGAAAAATTGAAGCAGGCTAAAAATGCTTGGTAGATAATAAAATTTCTATATATTTTTCTACGTGTCATTAGAACACGTGGAGTAAGTTTTGAATGCTAGCGCCCCATCACAACCAGTGTATTATTCACTTACTAAACAGTTAAGACACGAACCTTTGGTTGATGGAAATGTGGGGCAGAGTTATATCAGCTTATCAGTGCTATATTGATGGGGCTAAGTGGGTGTTCGACTAGCGTTGGTTCACCTCCATTTTCGTTGAATAGGAAACACGGCTTCGAATTTGACAGCATGTAAACAATACACATCAATGAGAAAGTGTGCAAAATTTGTTTGATTTTTACCCAATGATAAAAATGTTATGCCCTGTTGAATGTGTCGCAAAAAATTCGTGTTCGCCCTTAATTTTCTACTAGCTGACCCGGCGTGCTTTGATACCCCTTCCATGGAAAATTTAAGTTTGTTAAAATTATTTAAATTGAATAAAATTTAAATTAAATTTCAACATAATTCAGAAGGAATTTTTTTCATGGAATTTGAGCATCTAGATGGTCTTTAGTCTAAACGTAACTTGAATTTTTGAAGGTTAAAGGAACTACAATAAGAGGGATCATCAAAACAATAAATAATCCCATTAAATTTGACATGAGAGTGACAATCTTCATTCATTAAGAAAGAAGCGTCTATCATTACAATATATCACCTAATTGTGTAATAATATATTTGTCAATTCAATAAATGGTGTGTTAAAATCGTGGAAGAGAAAAAAATTTTTTTTTTCAAGTTTTCATGCAGGGTTACTGATAATCGCTTCGTTTGCTTCAAAATTTTCAATCGTTACGACGCAACCACAGTAACGACGCTGTTAAGCATCGACTCGCGAACGAATCAAAACATGCAACATAAGAACGCCGTCTTAGTGAACCATGTACTATGAATTTTCGTTCTGTTTGTGTTGCCTAGCGTTCCTTGTTGATTTTCTCCTTCCGATTTTTAGTCATTGTATACTCCAGCAATCATTCGCTTTGCTACTGAATGAACTCGTTTGCGAGTTGATTCGGCGCGAGTTGATGACGATGCTGTTGATTCATGCCCACAATCAGACCTTTAAGGGAGAATGCTACTAGGGATCAATTCCTGGGATAAAGACTAAGACCGACATTTAATAAAATAATTAACACAGCTTGAGAGGAAAATAAGGCAATTTTGGCATAAATTTGGCTATTGGGCATCTCTTGCGTTCCAAGAATTAACTCGTTTTCCTTCATGGAGCGAAGCATGATCGTCAGCGAGTCGAGTAGATGTCGAAGAATTCGACGCCGTCTACGCGCAATGTTTTCATTAGAAGCGAATGATGATTGTTTGATGGTTACCGATAGTAACTCAAAAAATAACGGATCACTAAAGAGGGGAAGAAAAACAAACTAGGTTTGCGTCGTTCGATGCTGAAAAGCGTCGTTTCTAAAGAAAACAGACTTTCTATGTTGAGGCGTAAACTCGTTGGTGACTAGGATCGGAGTGAAAAACCATTCTGAGCGAAGATCAGCAACCTTGTTTTCATGTTTTCAATAATTGGAGGAATAATTACACAGGGAAGTTTCCATTTATTGCAAAGCTGGATCAACCTGTTAGGCCCTCGAATATCGATGCTGTTCTTCCCGGAATTTCCTAGTGCGGGTGAGCAAGCCTAGTGGGCCGTAGTGTTGTTCCCAGGGCCGGGTCTTGCCCGGCGGCCCACAGATGCTGGTTCCAGAATTCGGACGACTCTGCATAGGCCTCTTTGGCAAAACTCGAAAAATGAAAGAAGCCGAAGCTAAGTATCCTTTACTATATGGTTAATTCTTTAAAAAGCAGAATCGATACGTTCAAATTTGCGGCGGTTTTCGTACCACATTAATTTCTTTGAGTAGGTATATCCATACCGTTTGGAAACTCATGTTCAAATTCAAGTAGTCATGTTTAAAGTTTTGATTTTAATTTTCTTATTTTGCTTGAATTTGATTTGTATTAAAGATCGTTTATTGTTTTCAACGATTACGATTACGACTCAAGATTACTTAGATGTCCAAAAATGTTCTCGTGCATGAATTGTTAATAAGAGTTTCAGCATTCAAATGTTATTTATACGTTTTACTTGCAAGTTGTGGTTTCATTTTTTTTTATCTACAAGAAAAAAATTTGAATCCTTTAAAGAGGAAATATATTTTTATTTATTTTAGTATTTGGTTTCGTATTGCGATCCAGCATATATCGTAAGCATATTATTTCAAGTGAAGTGTTCGAGACTAAATCAAACGAATAATTAATTATTTAGAGTTTGAAACTGAGAAATCTGTAATGTGTCAATTTGAAAAATTTTGGTTTTGGAATTCTGTAAGTTATAGGAAAGATGCTCTAGATTTTGACAAAAGCAGGCATATTGATATTCACTTCTTGGTATTCGGAGTTATTTGTGATCGCGCGGACATCAATTATAACGATTCACCCAATACCGTTCAAAATAACGGAAAGCTTATCTCGAAATAGTTCACTATCTGCACTTAACATTATATCGCACCGTATTTCGAAATGTTTCCGTTACGATCGTACGTAAGTAGAATCTTCATAAACATCCATATATGGTTCAAAACATCCAAATAATCGGCCAAAAATTCTTAGCAAAAAATTAATAATAATTCTTACTTGGCTAGGGCAACCAGATTAATTATTACGAATGATCTGACAGTACATGAATTTATTAAAAGAAAGTGTGTAAGGTAGGAAAACATCAGAAAGCTAGAATATTTGTTTCATTCAAGAAGTTCAAAGAAATTAGATTCATTCCATTCACAAATAATAGGAGCGTGAGAGAGAATTTCAAATTATCAATCACACTTGTCAAAAGTGTCTTCTGATCATATCCTTCCACCCAAATCTCCAAACCAAAATTATTTGCTAGGATGCAAAGGTGACCTCGGTCCTAAAGCATGAATTTTAAATCTTTCAATCCTTTTTCTCTCTTTCCATCTATCTATTGACCACTAGGACGTGGCCAGCGCTGTTATTGATGTTCAAAGAGAAAGCATCAGTTTTGGACATTGTTAATGTGTTGCCAATCCCAGACACCATTCTTTTGACGTCTGATTAAAGCTGATGGCCTCGATCAATCATGGAGTAGCAACCATTGGCGATGTGGAATTTATTCTACTGAGCCACGCCTGAAAACATGAAGTTCAAAATGCAAAAAAAAGAAACAATAACATGATCCAAGTAATTAAATATTATAAATTGGAAAACGCACCAATCATTTGTTGTCTCGAAGGAACATTTTAGTTAAAATTTATGAAGAAGCATTTCTTATTCATTTTTTTAGGTGGATGTGAGTAGTAAATCAAGCTAAGCTAAGCTAAGCTAATATTCTTGTCAATTCAATAAATCATCGTCAATTATGTCAAAACGCTTACGTTTATCTTTAACAAAAAAAATCATCGAGGATTTGATCATATTTTTCTTATTTTTCCACGGAAACCCGCTTTTAGCATATCGAGAGGTTTAAAAGTATTCGCATTCGCATTCGCATTCGCATGAACAGTCGCCTAAAACTTCGGTTGGCGCTACTCATCAACTCTCCGTTTTATGAAATTACAGTCGCTCAGAATTGCAACTTTCCTTCTGAAAAAGTATTGCATTTCCTGACTTATAATTTCAAAAGAAGCTAGGTCTTCCAATTCGTTGCCTCAGATTGATAAATCTCTTAAAATGAAAAACCAGCCCCCACAGAATGTTGAAGGTGCCCTGGCCGAACCCTGCGGACTGTGTGGGGAAAGGGGAAGGTATGTTAGTCAACGTTTACTTACAGATAGATGCAGAGATCTCTACGACCCATCCATAAACGTGAGGAGGTTTTGGAGCATTGTTAGTATAAAGTTGGAAAAGGTTAACCCTGGGAGATGCTAGGCCAGCATTGCGGGTGATGATTTTGTCCTACACCTCCTACGCTCCGAGAGGTTTAAAAGTACTATAAAAACCATTCCCGGTCTTAAAAACGGCTACACAACGAATTTCATGTTAATCGGTTTAGTAGTTTCCGGAAATTGATCGAATTGTGCCATACTTTCATTGATTTTGTGTGGGAGCTCCTTCTACTTTAAGTCGGAACGGTTGGAAAGTATTTTAGAAACTATCTCTGACCCCAAAAACTCTAACATACCAAATTTCAAATTTCTTGGTTCAGTCGTTTTCGAGCCTATACGAAATAGAGAAAAAGTCAGACAAATATTCAATTTCATAGATTTAGATACATAGATGAGTTCCCCCATTATTTAAATAGTAAAAGTCTTTCTATATAACAAATCATATAATTAGATCTAAACCTGTTTGCCAAACCACTAAATATCTTATCATGTTAAAGCCCTAATGTTTAAGAATTTTTGAAAAAATTTAATTGAAACTGGTTCGAATTGAATGATTTTTTTAAATAAATTTTGTATAGGATTCCCCTCTACAAAAACGGTAAACGTTTAGGAACCTTTCAATAACCTCACGACATCAACAATTTCATTATGTCCCAAATTTGATCCAAATAGTTTGGAAATTGTTCGAGTTCTGGTATATTATACAATGAATATGTAAGAATCTCCTTCCCCCCCCCCTTTCTACTAAAAAAAAAAGTTAATTTATACAATTTTTGGTCCAAATACATCTAAACCTGTCAATCACCCTAGTTAATCATTTTATTATGTCAAAATACATTTGTATGAGAAAATTGATAAAAATAAAAAAAAAATTATGCAAATTTTGTATGGGAGCCCACGCTCCCTTAAGTCGGAGGTTTTTTTTTAACTATTCTAGAAATCATCCCTTTCCCCAAAAACCCTCGGACGCCAACTTTGACGATAATCAGTGCAGTAGTTTTCGAGTCTCTAGGGAGCAGACAGACAGACAGACAGAAAGACAAACATTCCTTTTTATATATAAATACAGATTTTCTCCGTTCCTTTACTTTCAAGTTCTGATTACATTGGTTTATATTCCAACTTTTACACATTAATAGAATTAAGTTTTAAGGAAACAAACACTTTTTTTTAATTACTGTTAATTATTTTCGATATTTTGTATTAATTTTTCGATATTTTGTATTGAATTGAGATTTTGTGATACAATTGTAATTCAATTGAACAAGTCTCGTAGATATGAACAGCGTTCTGGGTAGTTTTTAACAGAGATTGGGGTAATTATGAACACAATTTTTGAGTGAAATATCACCATACAATGCTTACTATTGGTAAATGTAACGTTTAACTACTGTTACTTTCCAAAAATCGTTCTCCAAGATCGTACCGTGAAACCACCAACTTTAATTTTTATTTTCTCCGAAATTCAAAAACGAAAATTTCTATGTTTTGCATTTTCTTATACCTACGCTAAGTGCCTTTCACTTGCCATACTAAAAATAATTTATTCTGCTTTTTGAGGTCAAGAAAAAATAAAAACAAACATCGTTTTTGGCGGATGCCATTTTTTCTGTTGTCTTTAGCAAGTGAGATAAGCGGGTCCCTTTTTGTAGTCCAAATTTTTGTGTTGAATTCGAACACCTCGGCGTGAATTTGCGAATGTAGGTTATTTGTAGCTTTATTATGGATCATTTGTGAAGAAAAGTGAACTTTTTGTACGTTCTGTTGAGAAAAAAATTACGATTTTGTTGCGCGCGGCCATTGGTACGGTACACCTGATTTTTGAATGATTCTATCGCCGCACACGTCAAGTCTTCTAGTATTTATCAGCAGTAAAACGTAGAGAAGTTCTTCGAGAACTTCACATAGGTTACATAAGATTACCCGTTCATTGGTGCCCTCACGGTAATCCCTGTTCATAAGAACAGGCGTCTCAAGTACATAGGTTGCGACAAAAAAAAAACAGTTGAGGAAGAGCACTGAAACATTCATTGTTGGTAGCCTTCAAGAATTGATGATAATTGAATGATAATAAATTAACAATTGGTGGCTGTATGTGCGAAAATGAAGAAAATTTGTACATTACTACCTCACTTAGCCCTGCTTGAAGTAGTAAAAATATGAAATTTGTGAAAATCAGGGCAATATCAGGATTTGAAGCTTATTTTTCGGTTGGTCCTTCATGTGGTAGTTTTTTTTTCTGATGATTCCATAATGTTTTTCAGAACATACACTTGAACACCTCTGAGTTTTATCCCCTGCCAATTTAAAAATCCATTTAACTGTGTTATAATAGCAGGTACAGCTTTTTTAAACCTCATAGTGTGTTTTTTAATACGTGTAATAAATCAAAAAATTCTTGATTAGAGACTGGAGACATACGAGAGATTTTTCTTTAAATAAACTGAAACATTTACCATACCTTGACATATTAATTTTTTTGTATTAAATTATTTTTGTAACATTTAATTGCCTACCTTGTAACAGTTGCTAGCTTTAATTTTGAATTAATTTTACCAAGAATGATGTTACTTTTTCATAGTTTTATTTTGATTACAAATCCTTTCATCTCCATCCAGATGGAAACCTCTCGACAGCCCGGAGCGCTTTATCGAATTCGTGGAACACATGAAGAAGTAGTAACATCATAAAAACACCAACCGGGCCCGGGCGGCGCGGTTATTTCATTTTATTGTAGGTTCCTATATTATACAATCATATCGGGTTGGCTGGATCATTTGCCGGCATCCTCCCATCCAGATCGTTCGCCCGTTTCGTCGGAAGGTGGAGACTTAAATGGATGCACAAGCGAGGAGAAGCATCACAGGAACAGACAGAGCAGAGAACGTTAATGGGTCGTTTCGGACGGGAATGGAAAAGCTAAATGGAATTATCGACTGCTTGAGCTTGTTGGGTAATTGGTAATTGTTTTCGGGTGATTTGTTTTCGGTGATAGAATGGCAATTAGACGCAACGCTTTTGTTTTCATTCATTCGTTTTATTATTTTTTTTTCGGCTTTTTTCTACAAACGTTTTACATTTTTGCATGTGATGTTTGCGTTTTTAAGTTGTTGTGTTTTCGTTGTTTAGCTTTTATCTTAACGATAGCTCGGCAGTACTTTTCTTTTTTGTGTCTGTGCGCTAAGAATCACATTTCAATAAATATTTCGTTTCGATTGTCCCTAGATACTAAATAAGTTAATGATGACCCTTTCCTTCCGATCGGAGCCCTTTTCGCTCGATTTCCCTTCTAGGTTGAGGTAAACTTTCGCGTTTTATTTGTTTCGATAGTTAAATGCACCGAGAACTAAACCAAAAACCTAGCGAAGAAATCGTGGGTTTATTGAAAATAGGTGATTGGAAGAATCTATCTCAAAAGAAATTTCTTGTCGCTAAAAACGAAATGTCTGACTGGATGAGTTTCCATGTGAAACCATAAGATTCCTTAAAATAAGAAAGGAATTTCAAGTTTTCTCTGGCTATGTGTAGGCATGAAAGTGCGTGAGTGTTCTGAGTTGTATGGCGTCCTAAAACTAGAGGTCTAATTAGTGATCTAGGCGGTTTGGTTTTCCGACACATCGGCAGCAGGAGCGGATTCTTCTTCGGCGACAGGAGCGGAAGCCTCGGGTGCTTGCGTTGGGGCAGCGGGGGAAGTCGGCCGGAAGAAGTTCTGGGCTGATTGCACCAGGGATGCGATTGGTCCTTGCTGTTGCTGGGCCGGTTGCTCAGAGTTGGAGGCTGGTCGGTTCAGAATCGATCCGATGGCATTGTTGAAAGTTTCGACGATTCCTGGTCGCTGGGTAGTTGGTTCAGCGTTGGCGTTGGCAGCATTTGGGTTGAGGAAGTTTTGGATAGATTGTTGAATATTTTGGCCGATTTGTGCCAGAGGTCCTGGAGCAGCAGTTGTCGTTGTGGCAGCTTCATCTTGAGCGGCATCACTTGGAGGGGCAGGAGATGAGCCTCGGTTGATGAGTTGACCAAGTGGACTGTTTTGGATGATCTGAGTGCCTTGCTGAAGCAGTCCCTGGATGATTCCAGGGGCAGCGGTTGTGGCATCCTGTTTGGCACCAGCGGCACGAACATCATCGGAACCTTCCTTATCAGTATCCTGTACCGGGACAACTTCTTCGACAACTGGAGCAGACTTCACAGCAACAGCTTCCTCAGCTGGTGTTTCAACTTTTTCGACGGTTTCCTCCTTTTCTTTCTCTTCTTCAACAGCAGCTTTCACAGCAGGGACAGCTTCGTTTTCAGCGGCTGGAGTGTGTTCTACCTTTTCTTCAGTGACAACAACCTTGGGCTCATCAACTTCAGCAACTGGCAATGCCGATCGCAGGGAGTTTACGGCTTCAATAACTTTCTCTTCGGCAGCAATTTCTGGCACTGGAACCTTTTCAGCTTCTTGTGGAACTGGGGCAGACGGCTCATCGGCAACGGTGGCGGCCACTGGTTCTTCAACCTTCTCCACAACAGGTTCTTTTTCGGCAACCACGGCTGGTTCCTCGATCGCTTCTGGAACAGCTGCTCGCACAGCTTCCTTTGGTGCCTCTTCCTCATCTTGGACAGCTTCAACTACTTTAGCAGGCTCAGCAACGACATCGGCAACTGGTTCAACGACGGCTTCATTGACTGGGGTGTTACGTAGACTCTCTTGGGCATTATCTTCAACAACGACAGCAACAGGCTCTTCAACGGCAGCAATTGGTTCAACGCTCTTCAGAGAATCAACTGGCACAACCTCGGCTTCCTTGACGGCAACTTCATCTTGAGCGACTTCTGGAGCCTTTTCCTCAGCCTTGTCCAAAATAACCTCAGCGACAGTCCTCACAGCAGGAACGACGGCCTCTTCCTTGATCTCTTCGACAGGTTTCTCGACCTCGACGACAGCTTCGACAGCGGGTTTTTCTTCTTCAACAACTGGAAGAGCACTGCGAACAGAACCTACGTTTTCGACTTCGGGAACCTTCTCGCTTTCTTCCAGGTTGTTCACCTGATTAGTAGCATCTGCAACGGGTTCAAGAATATGCGGAATGACTGGTTCAACGTTTCGTAGTGACTGAACTGGTGCGACTTCCTTGTCTTCCACAACAGGCTCCAGCACGACTTCCGAATCCTTAACGACGGCAACAGGTTCCTCGATTGCCACCACATCAGCGTTTCGCAAGGATTCGACCACTTCCTGCTCAACAATGGCCACTGGCTCCTCAACTGCGACAACCTTGTCATCGGAAACTACCGCGACAGGCTCAGCAGCTTCGACAACTTCGGCTACCAATCGCTGATTCTCCACAGGAACAACAGTCTCTTCAGCTACCACCTTCGGTTCTTCCTCCTCAACAGCAACAGGAATTTCATCCTTACGCAATTCCGATGCAACTACTTCCTCCTGTGGCACAATTTCGTCCGCAACCGGCACCACATCTTCCCGTGCCACTCGAGTTAGCGAAGCGCCCCAAGCTCCACTAAAGGCCACACAGGCCAACGCACAAATTAGCAAGACCTTCATCTCCGTATTTATAGATCGATCACTCAGCCGAAGATTTTAGAACCTACGACTCGTGTTTTGGCACAAATAATTCACTAATTAACGAGTTTTTTCAGTTCCTACACACTATCAGTCAGTCAGTACACTTCACTTTCTTTTACGTGCCACCGTCCCTGTGCCTTCACTTCACACTCTCCGTTTCTCCTCTCGGAATGGTGATCGACGACGATCTGCACTTAGCCAATTAATGTCTCCGACTGAATGTAAAATGAGAAAGAAGCTCGATTTTATATCACCGTTGGTCGTAAGCCGATGACCCGTTATATTTTTTCCTCCGTTTCCTTCTGTAAAGCTTTCCTTCCCGGATCGACACTTCTCGCTCGGGATGTTTCCTCCCTCCCACTCGACGTCCCGCTTGATGGCTCTCTGTCTCTCTCACTCTCGCTCTTCCTTCCTCGGGCGGGCGCACGCCTAAGACGGACGCCTCAGTCACTATTAGGTGTAGGTATCTAGAGGGATTGGGCTCCTTCTAGCTAGCCGGTCGGTCGGTGGCGCAAAGTTCTGTGCAGGGCAATCAAAACCTCCGGCCCGGCCAGCCAATTGCGGGAGATGCCCCTTGGACTGTGGCCACTGCTCAAATCCCGGTCTGCCGGCCGTCCGTCGGGGTGTCGTCCATCTCCAGCAGTCATCCAGCAGCCCTGGTGGTTGAGATGGACCAGGGTTAACTTACCAGGCCAACTTAACAGCCAGTCAGCCAAAGAGCGCCATGGGGAAGAAGCAGGAGCAGAAAACCATTTGAATTGAACCCGCGAAGAAGGTAAAAATAAAAACCATACATGAAGTTTCGCTCAAGCGGTATCAGTGGTATGGTTTTAAAAAAGAGCATAAGGGGGGTGGCGGTGATTGATTGAAGATTTAGTTTGATTCTGTATTTATTACCCCTAAACGTACCGAAGGAGGCAAATGACATTTTTTTTTTATCTTCGAATGACTAAAATTTCTATTATATCTAATTGTTTTTTTCGATGATTTTTCTTCCTGACTATTTGTATTTTCAAAATGCGCGTATTTTTCATTATTAAAAAAAAAACTTTAAACATTCCGAAAAACGTATTTATATCGCCAGAGTTCAAATGACCCCTTTCACTTTTTCTGAGAAAACTCTCTAGTTTCTCAACCAATTGAAAAAATATATATAGTGTTGGAAAGCTTGTACCATACCCAAAATCCTGTGCAAAGTCGAATTTAGTTTAGTCTCAGAAAATGCAGATTAATAAAAAGTCTGGAAAATAATTCTGAATCAGAAGATGCCAAAATGTCACAATTTACGTCAATTTTCCAATTCACTTCTCAATAATTTTCTTTTGTTACTGCAACAGTTTTGACGGTTGATCCATTGAAAAGTACAGTTCAAAACCACTTTCTTACATTTTTGTGGCCAAAAATTGAAAATATAATGTATATGAGCATCACAGAGCTTCAATTTAACTTCAGCTTTCTCAGGCACTATGTGAATTTTTTTTGAGCTCTCAGTATCTGACTAACAGCCTTCTTTCGAAGCTTTTTCCCGAATTTTTTCTTAGACTTTGAATCACTTGAAAATAAATTATTGTATCTGAATATTGTCTGAGAATCACAATATTTGAGTCATATTTGAGTCACTTTGCAAGCTTTCTTAAACTATAAACTTTGTAAAAACCCCCGGTGTTATAAATAGGTATATACAAAGTTTCGGTATGTTTAGTATAACGTCTTGATTGTTTATTGAAGTTGGTTGCCCTTTTGACCATTCAATTGGCGGTTTTAACAATCGATGTTAATCTCAAGATTTCAAACGATTCATTTATGTTATTTGAATTTATCTACTAATTTTTAATGAGAATTTTTAATTTGGTTTCGTCGATATTAGTAGAATCATAAAAAAAATTTATGATATAATTTTTAATCTTTGAAGCTTCATTCCTACTTGGTACTGGCTTTTAAGACGTAAAGGCGCTACGTCTTTTTTATATTTTGATAGGTCTAAGATCTAGTGGTTTAAAAATCTGGTATAAATTCTTTAAAATAGAAAAAAAAGCTTTCAGCAATATTCTTTTTTTCTCTTATTTATGTAAGCTAATGAAAAGTTACTGCATGGTGAAAGTAATGTTTTGTTTGTCGTAAGTGAAATAAATATTTAAATTATTTCAGTCCTACAATCTTATTTAGTTATTGATTCGTTAATTTTCGTTCCATTGATTTTTGAAAGAAAATGTAAAATTGAGATGCTCAAAAGTTAAATCAAATACAAAACCATCTGCTCGAGATGAATACAAATCACAGCTTTCCGAGCGTAATGAACTCCACACAGGAGTTTATAGAACAAAAAACTGATCAAAAGACTTTTTTGATGTTTATGCTCAATCCAAAGTTTGACTATCTTGAATTTTGACTACAGCTAGTAGTGTTTTGTAAGCTTTACGATGAAAAGGTTGTAAAAAAATTAATACCATATCGTTACCGCTTAGTATTAATCGGAGCATTATGTTCACCCTTGAATAAAATGAATATTAATTATTCAATTGCATATCTGCATGTGTACCTGTTAGCCGATCAATGATTGTTAAATAAATATAGTTGATAAAAGGCTGTTCAAAATTGTATCTTAGAGTAGAATTCACGAATTCAACAGGAAGTACGGAAGCATAAATGTCCACGCAATTGAGTTCATTGGAATATCTTAAATGGAAAAGGAATAATATTTTTTCAAGTAAAATTAAATTAAAACAATGATATTTACCTGATTGTAGCACGAGTGAGTGAGTTGAATATAGAGTTGTTGGAAGGAAAATTAAAAAGATTGAAGTTACTAAGTTTGTAAATCAGGTCAAATTACTCATGTCTCATTTTTTTTAAATTTTAAATTTCAACTTCGAAAATATCACGCCTGTGGAGATATGCGGGATTCTTTTTTCTTCTACAGACATCGTCTATGAAGTTTAAGTTTTTCAGTTCATGTTCAATTTGTTGCTGGGCTTGCGAACTTGGAACATATACAAAAAAATTCGAAAGAAATGTTTGAAAAATGTAAATAAAAAAAAGGTTTGTGATAGCTCCATTATCAGTAGTGTACTCTTTTCCGGGGTTTTAATTCTTTCACGGTGTCTTTTTGTTGGGACCTTTAAAAAGAAAAAAACCTGTCTCTATGAAAAATTGTCACATCATAGAGGAGACTCTCCCCTATTCAACGCCCTATTCAGGTAAAAAATAGATTGGGGAATCTAGAAAAACGCTTTTATGTAAAGATTGGCAAACAATTTTCACGATAATGTATTCTTTAAAACTTCAAATTTTCCAATTGAAAGGAAAAATATATAATTCTTTCGAATATACATAATAAATTCTAAAATTAAAAAAAAAAATGATTTTTCACCAAAAAATTTAGGCAAGTAACTATTAATATCGAAGAAAATTATTAAATTATCAATTAAAAATTTCTAGAGTTATCTGGAAAAATTACTGGCAACATTGTATGAAATTCAAAAAATACTTTTATTATGGTTTATTAAATGAATTTGCGGCTTTATCGGTGAGGGTTAAAGAGTTGAAATGAAAGACGGATAGAAGATCAGAAGAAACTTCTAAGGTGTTGAAAAGAGCGAAGAGCATTTGAAATAGAAGCTTGACCACATGCTAAATTCTTTGTCCCGCATCAATTAACTATATTGAAGAAGTAGTACCCAATAGAGAAGGCACTACATTTTTCGATACAGTTAATTATGGATGGTTCGACCGCCATGTGAGTGTGCACATGTGCCGAAATGTCCGTTCGGCACATGTGCACACTCACATGGCGGTCGAACCATCCATAATTAACTGTATCGAAAAATGTAGTGCCTTCTCTATTGGGTACTACTTCTTCAATACAGTTAATTGATGCGGGACAAAGAATTTAGCATGTGGTCAAGCTTCTATTTCAAATGCTCTTCGCTCTTTTCAACACCTTAGAATTTTCTTCTGATCTTCTATCCGTCTTTCATTTCAACTCTTTAACCCTCACCGATAAAGCCGCAAATTCATTTCATAAAACAAATTCACGGTGTTTTCTCCTCTTAAAATTATGGTTTATTTACCATAATTTATAATTTGGATTTGATGACAGAATGCAATCTGATAATCCCTGAGACAGATGTTGGTCCACTTTGTTTATGGTTTTTGTTAAAAAAATCATAACTCCACAGTTGATTTTTATTTGGAACGTGGATGATAAGTTTTAAAATCAGTGATTTTTCGAAAGAGAAATCTTTTTTTGTTAAAATGAAAGATTCAAATCCTGAAGTAATTTTTTTTATCAGTTTCAAATACGATGAATAATCCAGCAAACCAATAAGCACAGTTATGAGCCGTATGAGAGGCCAATAAACGCACTTTAGTGCTTATTAGCCGCTAAAGTATTTTGAAATGCCTATAGGCACTGTGAAATAGGAGCCACAATGTCAGCCCTATAGTATATAATGCAATCTTTATGGTTTTCTAACCCTGCCCTTACAATGTATATATTAAATCGATTTGTCTAAAAATTTAGGCTGGGATCTGTCAAAATCAAGCAGGGCAAGTAAGTACCGTAAAACGGGGTAGCATTGATCACCAGGGTAGCTTTGATCAACATGAATTTTTTCCACATATCATCAATAACTAAGTCTAAAGTTGAAATATCTCAAAACTTTTTTTCACGTTTGGAAACCTACTGTTGAGTTTCAAATTGGGGAAAACTTGGTTTGTTTTTGAAAATTTCAAAGTTAAAATTGTTATTTCAAAATCTTAAAATATCTATGTTTTCAAAGGCTCGTAAACAAACACCCTTCCTGATGAAATTAAAGCGTTTTGAAGCAGCAGGTTTATTGAAGTAAAAGTTAAAATTTTCTACTTAGTAAATTTGAAGTTTTGGTGTAGTTTTTGTTGTATTTTAAGGTAATTTTTGATATATATAAAAAAGGAAAGTTTTCCAAGAGTAAGCCATTCTAGAACAAAAGGCTATAAAACCTATCAAATGGTAAAAATTGAAGAAAAAACTTTAAGGGCAATAGGCGAAGGTCTAGAGAATGGAAAAAAGGTAAAATTTCTTTTTTTTGTAGTTAAATACTATAAGTGATGTTAAAAAAAAAATAGCACCTTAATTTATGCAGCATCATTGTCCATCTTTCGATTTTAATTATTTATCGGCTTTAACACACGAATTGCCTTAGTTTATCAATAATAAGCATTTGTATATATTATGAAAGTATTTTGTATCTTTTATGATCAAGGAAACTCGTTAAAACCGTCAAAATAAAGCCTGATCAATGATACCCCAAAGTGTCAAATTCTTAACAGAGACGAAATCGATTTTGAAATTAAATTTTAAGTAGTCTTATAAATTTCTGCAACCATGTTTTACGTTCATAAGAGTCGAGTACTGGCTTAAAAATGTGAAACATGTCACATTCCCCTTAACAGAAAAAATAATTGAGAAATATTGAAAAAAAGTGATCAATCTTACCCTGTTTTACGGTAGGTATTGAATATAACCGCTGTTTCAATAACAATAAATTAGTGCTTTGGCGATAGACATTTATATTCAGTTCCAGAATTCCAGAATGTACGCACTCAAAATTATAACATTTGTTTACGAAAAAAAAAAAAAATATAAACTTCTTTACCTAACCCAAATTTTAAATTTAAACATGCCTCTGAATCCAAGAAAGATATTCAAAAAATCTTAGTAGAACAGTTTTGAGTTATGCTCTTAGTATAAAATTTAGCTAAGAGCAGCAAGTTGCTTGGACATAAATCCAAAAATATTGAATTACGTGACACATATATGAAATTTCTATTTATCATATTGATGCTGAAAAAATTTGCTATCGATCATCTCAACTTTACTTTTTTGTAAAATAAACAGTATTGTAAATATTTGTGATCTATGATAAAAAAACGCATTTTCTCAGACAAAATCAATATTTTACGGGTTTTGACTGGTTTTAGTTTTTTTCGTCAATAAACCTTGAATGTCAGCTCAAAACAAATATTTTATTCAAAAGATAACCAGATTTAAAAAATAAGTTGAAAACTGTAGATGTTATGACAGTTTACTCATTACTGTAACAATATTGCTCTCTTTCTCAATAATATTGAAGAACCATAGTGCACAGTAAAGTTACTAATCTTAGTATGGGAAGAATAATCATTGGCTTTTCAGAAGGTCAAACGCCTAGATCTGTCTAAAGGAAAAAGTTACATAGAACCTTTAGTGTGGGATCTTAAGACATTTTCTTGTCAAAAACTTCAGCGATAGATTCTACATTAAAAGTTTTATTATTTATTATTTATTATTTATTAACGGTTTTCTTGGCAGTTGGATTAGTCTGAAGACTGTTGTCAACTGCTCATGCCAGTGCTTTTACAGATGTGTACGTGAAAACACTTTTCCTTTGCTTTCTTCCGGGGGATGCTCTGGCTTGCCGGCTGGTGTCTACATTTCACATTTCTACTTTGCTACATGGAATAGGGTTCGATAGGATAGGATAATGGAAGGGTATAGGGATTGCAAAGCTCAAGGATAATTTCCTATCATTTTTCTCCCAAGAGTCCATGTAAGTAGGTTTTTCCGCGCCTACGTCGCGTTGCTTCTGAAGATTGTCTTGGGAGTGCTATGCAAGAATTAAAAGTTTTTTCGGCGAAGCAAAGAGGCATCGAACCCCCCGACTAACCAAACTATCTTTGTACCGTAAGGCTTCGTCAAGGTGGGTTGAATTGACTTAAGGTGGGTTGAAAAGATATGACTTAAGAGTTTTCTTAAATGTGTCTAAATTTCTGGCATTTTTTATTTCTTTTGAGAGTGTGTTGAAGAGATTTAATCCACGATGTACTAGGCAATTTTGCGCAAATTGTGTTCTTGTTCGCGCTATAAAAAAATTATTATCTTTGGTTTCCTTAGTTCAAAAATACAAACTCTGTAAACTAATGTAATTTAAAGTATCCCATAATCAGTCAACTTTTTCTTGGCTACGAGGTAGTCGCTCGAAAGAATTTGGAGTGTTTTTCAATCAATTCGGCTGAGTGAAATTATTCAGAAAAATCATATCGTCAAGTCAATATTGTTGCCAGATCATTCTAACCATGATGCCAAATAAAAATTAAAAGTTATAGATAATGGTTTATTGTTACGACCGGATGTTGTTTATTAAATGTTTTTGGCTTTTTCGGTTAGGAGTCCAGAATTCGCTGCTTCTGTGGTAGACAATATGTTATGTTATATTACATTAACTAGATAATCCAGTTTCAGATTTGACAAAAAAGTTGATAATAACAATAGGAATTGATGAAAACTACGTTAAAGAATAGTATAAACTGCACAAGAGAATAGCATTTTTGACATGAATTCGAATTGAATTGTCTAAACCTTCGCTGATATAAAGAAGCTCTGTAAAAAAGATAATCGTGAATTTTCATGAAAAACTCTGGCATTCAAAAACAAGTATATCATATTCATTTATAAAATGAGTAAACATGGTAAAACGACTATAATCGAATTTTAAAAAAAATAGAGATGTACCGAATAGTGGTATTCGGCGAACGGCCGAATACCGAATATTGACTTTTTCAACTATTCGGCCGAACGAATATTCGGCCGAATATTCGGTCGAATATTCTGTTGAGTTTTTCATAGAAATTAAAAAGCGAAAATTTTATTTTTCTTCTACTTCATCCATCTTAATTCCTTATGTTTTTTAATCGATTATTCTCAACCAGATGTATAAAACATCAGATCTTCTTTAAGTAGAGGTCTCTTTGATTTTCAAAATGTCACCAATAGTAAGATGGACATCAGATGAATTGTCGCTTCTAGGACGTTTATCACTAAAGAGATTGGGTTTCAGTGAAATTTGGGACAAAACATGTCAAAACAGGTGCCATTATTTGAAATTGCTTATTTTATATTGAATCGGATGAATGTCGAATTTTTGCTAGATGTCTTCAAAATAGTTGCCAAAAAACAATGATCTTTAGCTTTAAGAATACTATATTTTCTACCAGACAAATCCACAGGGCCGGGTTTGGACGACTCAGGCATTATTCTCTAGTATACAAGAAGATAAATAAAGTAAATCACTTAAAATTTATTTTTTTCATCAAATGATAGCAGCAGTGTTAAATCGTATCGAAGGGTTAAAGAATGATTGATGTATATATTTAAATTTTTTCTAACTAATCGTTTTTGAACACAACATCTAAACATTTTCAAATTGAAATTTAAGTATTTGTTTGATTTAGCAAATAATATGAATAAGCCCGAGTAAAATCCGAGAAATTTCCAATAATATCTGGCCATCTCGGTCAGATTTGACTTTTCTCGAATTCTTTATTGGATTGATGGACAAGCCTAGATATATAAAATAAATTGGAATAAACGACGATACACCTAAGATCTTTGGCTGAAACCATTAGTTTTTGATGATTTGTAGCTTTTTCAACATTACTATTGGATATTGCATAAATTATTTGACATTAGTTGAAAAATTTGACAAGTTTGTTAGTGTATAAAATTTCAAAAAATAAGTATTCGGCCTATTCGGCCTATTCGACCGAATACTTGGCTCAACTATTCGGTGGGCCGAATATTCGGCTTAACGGTTTTTTGGCAGTATTCGGCGCCGAATATTCGGCCGACCGAATATTCGGTACATCTCTAAAAAAAATCTGTATCATTATTTTCTTGCATTGAATTCTGTATGGTTTAAACTTCTTTTTCAATTTTAATCTTTAATTTCCTCTGTTTTAGTTCAATGACATAAAATTGAAGGAGAAGGCGGCGTGTGCAGCATCCCTCCACTACTCTATCAAGACTAACGATGTTTCATTAAATTTTTAAGTTCTATTTATTGGTCGACTATAGAAAAAAATATAAAATCATTTATAACTAGCTGACCCGGTAAACTTCGCTTTACCCGTTACTTGATAAATCGTTGGAAAATGATTGCAATTCTTTAAATTCTTCGTTCTCGTGAATAAGTTTTTATGAAAATCGTCTTCAAGTTGTTCGAGTTTTGTCCCGTTCTAGTAGCTCCCCTTTCATAAAAAGTAATAATCTCGAAACTATTATACAAACCATCTCTGGCCCGAAAAACCTTCGGATACCAAATTTTATTTCATTTCGACAGTCCGTTTATATGTGATGGTGTTACAAAGAAAACGCCTCCATTTTTATATATAAGATAGAACAGCTTTGAGGTTCTACCATCTTATCTTTCTGAATCATTTTTTGCCACTACTTTTTTGTGAAACATAACGTAAATATCTTCATTTAGAATCTCAATTTCAAAGTTTGTTTTGAAATCACTTGCTCAACCTGTAATCACATGTTGAACTATGAAGATTGTTTTATGTGGTTTTAAGTAAAATTCTAGTTGTGAAAAGTATTGAAGTTCCGTCAGTGGCTGTTGTTCGTAAAAATAATTAAAAATTGGAAAACTGACTAATGTAGCCAAATGCATTCAAGAAGAAAATAACATACACATCACAGTTAAAGTGTATGTTTAAATTTTGACTTTTGGCCAGCTTTCTGGGTGAAATATTCATGTGTGAAACGGTTTTTTTTTATCTGTGGCCTTTCAGCGTAAATGGACCTTCACTTGGGTCTTCCCCTCAAAGTCCATGAATTTTTTTTTCATATCTCAGCCATCTGAAGGCCTATTTACACTTCTCGTGAAATGAACGTCAAACGACCAGCCGAATCGACCTCAACAAGAAAACGAAACCTTTTTAGTCCATGAAGTAGATCCAAAACGGATTGAAATGTTGGGTTTATAAAAAAAGCGTTCTTTTAAGACTACGAGCCGGAATTTCTATAGGAAAACTTTACATTCAGTCGGTCCCCATACACGAAATGAACGTAAAAAATCTTATTTCGTCAACTACTCAACAAGTAAACATGAATTGGTTACATGATGGGATCGATGAAAAATTATTGAAAAATGAAAATCCAACTGTTCTTATTTTTCAAAACTTTCTAGAAGGGGAAGAGCGGGCTATATGCGCCTATTAAGCAAACCTTAAACAAAACACAATATTTGTTCTAAAATAAATTTCTTTGGAAACTTTCAAACCTGTGGTTTCATTTAAAAAATCATTTTGAAAAATTAAATTTTGAATCATATAAAATTTATATGAATTCATTAGAAAATAAAAAAAAATACTAGAGGATGATATCTGGGATTTGTGTAATTCTGGGAAATGTTCCCGTCTGGGGAAAAAGTTCTTGAAAATGGTTCATTCTGGGTAAAAATATTCTGGTAAATGGTGCATCCTGGGGTTTGATTTCGGGTATTTGTCATTCTGGGGAAAATTCATTCTGGGCAAAAGTTTTCAGGTAAATGGGATACAATCATCAAAACTTATCAAAACCTTGTAGGAATTTTTATTTTTTTTTTTGAGTTTGTAAATTAATAAAAAAATTTCTTGCCTTATGTTCAAAACGTATCATCTTCAAAATGCATTGATTAGATATGTTGTCTTGTCAGTTATTTCGTCAAACGGCCGTAGACGGATTTAACCCGATAGGCCCATTTAGGAAACCTTTCCCCCGCTGTGAAAACCGGAGAACTCGGAATAAAAAAAAATCTAGAAGTTTAAAAATCGAGTCTGGTCGGAATTAAACAATTTTTGTCCAATTCCATAATTTCACACGCTATTTGTATCGCGGTTTTTGAGTTTGAATCGAATCCCCACCCAACGTCTACTCCACTGGTGATCATCATCAGCTGACCCTGCCCTATTTCCTCCACCTTGTTCGTAAGGAACGAACGAGCAAAATGCGCAATGAAACATGCCGGACTTTTGACCACGCTCTCGTTTGTTCGTACTTATGCCAATTCCTCGAGCAGCAGCATTCTTCTTCCTCCCCTCCACTCCAACGCAAGATCCAGAAGTGCCTGAAGAGAATAGGAGCAGAGCATATAAAGCAGCCGGGACAAAGAAGACAACTACACAACAGACACAGACTACAGTGACCCTAAAGGCTTCTTCCATCAGCCATGGGGTCGGAATCAAGTGGAGGGGAGGAAGGACCTGTGGCAAAATTTGCCCGTAGGCTTCCACTTCTTGGGCGGAGGCTATACTTTGTAGTTGTTGTTGCTGTTTTTTTTTTGGTTTGTAAGTTTCTTGGCAGCTCCCAGCAGGGGCGTCTTCATTGCAACATCTCTCGGCAGGCCGAATTCCTTCTGCAAATGAAGAAGCCGAAGATCGGCGCGAGAAGAAGCATTAGAATTTGCAGATTCTAACCAGCAGCAAAAGTTTGCGAGATCAGCCAGGTTCAGCTGCCTCCAACGCTTCGTTCCCCCATTCCGAGAATCGCAACCTGCGCAAAAAACATGTAATTTCGCTCTCCACGGCTTCTAATTTTTTCACGCTGTTTATTGCGTTTAATATTTTTTTGCTTTCCAAGGAACAGAAAATGTATAAAATAAGACACCACATTTGAATACTACACGACATAAATGATTTATACTTCGTTTATTTGTACTCGGTAATGGGAAGTTACAGTTCATCAATGTTTGTTACGAAGAATTTTGAAATCTGTTTTAAAAGAAAATTGTATTATAACTTAAACTGTACTGCGTTATGTCTTTGAAATCTAGGAAGGGAAATCAAATTAGTAAAACTCGATTAAAACATAAAATACAAAAGTTAAAGGAGTCCGGTAAAAAATATATATTTTTTAAATTTTAATAAAGGGTGTCCCACATCAAATTGTATCACAGTAAAAACGCTGATAAAAATTGCCTAGTTCGCCAATTCGTTTCAAATTTTCATACAATAAACTTATAACAATTTATGATCATTTGGCAAATGTATTCTATTCCAGCTCAAAACACTGCTTGTACAATCGAACAATAGCCCCAAAAACCATATTTTTGTCATTTCTTTCACAAAATTTACCTCTATGAGATTCTAACTGAACGCCTGCTTCCAAATATTCCAGTATTTTTTTAAAGGAATATTTGTTTTGGAGCTGTGGGAGAAATTCTGTTATTACAAAAGTTACTTTTTTGGCTGCATCTTTTGTATAGTCGAACGAATAAAAATAAGTCGGAATGCAGAAAACCACCCAGCTTATTCTGGATTTTAAACTGACCAAAGTCTCGCTGCAGAGAGCCTCGAAGTAGTTTTAACAGTAAATCTATTTTTTGTTTAAAACAAACATTATTATCGGTCTTTTTGTATTTATTTTTAATTTTACGATACCTGGAAACTAAATGACAGTAGTATTTGTGATGAAAATCAGTACAGTAGTATTTTAGATGTACCGAAACTTCAAGCTATTTTTTGCGTATTGTGTTTTTGATGCAAAACTTCAAATGTTAGTTATGCGTATTGCATACTGTTAAAAATATATTTATATATAATGTTATCATTAATCCAAAGAAATATCATCAAATATGCAAAATAAGTTGGAAAACAGTTTTTGCCAAATCTGTGAATGGAACCGTTCTGTAGTTTCTTGAGCAAAGTATAGATATTTTTCCTAAAACTTTTCTCACTCGCTTGTAGGTTCTAACTACTGATAAAAAAAAAATTGAACCCCTAATCATCTGCTGTCAATTCTCAGAACTGTGCTGTAACGTTTAATCACTAAACTCAGAGTTGCTTCACGACTAACAATTGTTTTCGAACGTCCCATTCAAAAAAATATAATATTTTACTTAACCCTCCAAAACTGTTCGGGTCAATATGACCCGAAGCGCGCATTTCAAACATCTTTATCATCACTCCAATATACTGAAGAACTGGAAATTTGTGGAGGGAACTGGGGAACTGGGAATAGAGTGAGTACATCCGGGCAAAATCTGGGAATTTTCAATGAAATCTGGGCAACCGTCCCGGACCGTACTTTCCCCAAATTGAGTATTAAATATCTGGGCAAGTCCAGTTCAAACCGGGCAATCTGACAAGCTTATAGTAAATTATTTACTTTCAGATATAATTAAAGCTAATTTTCAACGTCTTTCTCAAGTCACACAAAATATTTTAATATTTTTCTTACTGTCTAAAATAATTTTGTTAAGCTTGGTCAGTTTTGTAGAAAAACATATTTTTTTAATTCTGAATAATCGTCTTGCCAATTTAGTTACATGGTTTTGATTAATGGATACATTCATACTTACATAAATTAACTTAAAGATTTCTAACAAGATGTTGTACACATAAGAATGAATATGAACCACTATGAAAAAAACACTGAAATTGCTGCCTTACTACCGACCCTTAGTCTTTCTGTTGAATTTTCACTGCTTTTGCAGTTCTAGTTTTGAAATTTTAAATAAAAATGATTCTGCTTTATTATTAGGGGGTTATGTTACATTGTAGAATTCACCAAAATATTTTCCATTTGACCATTCTCAATTTTGTTTCATCATATCAACATCCATATAGTTGAAATGCGAATTTCATTGAGTAACTCTTAGAACAGGAATACATGTAATTTTATTCTTATCCTGTTCCTGGTTTTGCAATAGAAATTCAAGTCATTGAAATTTTTAAATCTTGTTTTGTTTTGAATAAAATTCCGAATTAGAAATCTTAGTTTAAGTATTGAACTAATTTGGATTCCTAATAAAATTTATTTATTTAATTACTATTACTGTGTTTGTTTTTGTCTATTAAGGACCTTTTGTTACTGTGTTATGAACATTATCTTCAATCTGAGTTTATGTTTTGA
Organism: Uranotaenia lowii; assembly: GCF_029784155.1. Taxonomy (NCBI): domain Eukaryota; kingdom Metazoa; phylum Arthropoda; class Insecta; order Diptera; family Culicidae; genus Uranotaenia; species Uranotaenia lowii. The sequence goes on from NC_073693.1 coordinate 112,193,022, forward strand.
CATGCATCGGTTTATAAAATTAAGAAGAATAATTTCTGTAAAGAAAGTTTCTGTTTTAAGGATTCATCTGATGAGAATCTTAAGTTGCAATCAGCATTCAATTTTTAAATTTCCAATTCATTTGAAACTTTCGACCAGATATTTAAAACAAAATTTGGGAGCAGTCCGGTTCGGCCCGGATGCCAACATTTTATTGAAAAATTCCTGGATTTTACCCAGATTTATTCACTTTATTTGGCAAATTAAACAAGAAAATAAACAACCAACGCCTCCAACACAAAGTTTGTTGATCAAGTATATAAAAATAATCGTGAAAGGTTTTTGGAAGTATTCAATACGATTCAAAATCTGTCGATAAGTTTTAATGAAAAAATATATGATTTTAATATTTTTCTTGATTTTTTTTGAGTAATTTCTCGATTTTGAGAAAATTTGTCCGATTTTGCCCCCGGATTTAGGGTCATCACTTTTGAAATCAATTGTCCGGATTTTGCCAGGTTTTTATATAAAATTTCCCGGCCTGAACAAGTTCTGCAAAAAATCTGACAACATTATTTTAGAAACACTGGACCTAAATAGGGGGGCCCAAGGTTTCATAACGTCTGGAAATCTGGGGGCTCACCCTCCAGATGGTAGAGCAAGCTATTTTTCCACATTAGCTCAAAATACAATCTTAGAATCGCAATAACTTTTTTGTTTGAAGTCCAATCGAGTTGCAGTCTTCAGGATAAATGTTAGTCTTTATTAAAATTTTAATAAAATTAACATAAATACGCAATACAATGTCTCAGAACCCCTTTAACCCTTGTGATTCAGTACAACCCCTTTCCGTTATAAGATTTAGCTTCAATTTTGACTATGGCCTTCCGATGATTCCTTTAAATCATCTTAATCTTTGTTTTGCAAGTTTTGTGATTTTTGAGGCTGGGTCATTCGGCCGAAAGTCATGAGGCCGAAAGCCATTCGGCCGAAGGTCGTTCGGCCGATGGACGTTAGGCCGAATGGGCTATCTGGCCGAATAGGCCACTAGGCCGAATGGGTTTTTCGGACGACGGTTGTCCAGCCGAAGGCTGTTAGGCCGGAAGGACACAAGGCCGAAAGGATGTTCGGCCGAATGGTTATTAAGCCGAATGGTCACTAGGCCGAATGGTCATAAGGCCGAATGGTTATTATGCCGAATGGTCATAAGGCTGAATGGTCATTAGGCCGAATGGTCATTAGGCCGAATGGTCATTAGGCCGAATGGTCATTAGGCCGAATGTTCATTTGGCCAAAAGCTCATTTGGCCGAATGGTCATTAGGCCGAATGGTGGCAAGGCCGAATGTTCGTAAGTCCCAATGGATGTTAGGCCGAAATGTCGTTAGGCCGAAAGGTCGTTAGGCCGAAAGGTCATTAGGCCGGATGGTCGTTAGGCCAAATGGTCGCAATGGTAAATGGATGCTAGGCCGAAAAGTCGTTAATCTATCAATTGGAGGGTGAGCCCCCAGGTTCCCAGACATCATGCAATTTTGGGACACACTACGGACACCCTGTCATTCAATTGACAATAACTTAATCTTTAAAACATGAATCGTATCTCATCAGTAGCATCCACGGTTTCTGAGATATTCACTAAAGAAAATGGCTGCTTTTGGAAAAAAGGCAAAAATTTTAAAAATAGGGGGCTCCCATTTAAATGAAGATGATCTGATTCACCCAAAACTTTGGATTTATTTCGTTTACCTTACATTAAGTCAATTCAGGGATTAGAGAGGGTCGATGCATTTTCATGGTCACTTGGTATGGAATGACCCTTTTGCATTTACATTTCTAATCCAAGATTTTATTTTAGATTAGTTGACTTGACTATCTCTTTTAGATGTTTGCACGTGATGTATTTACAATTTATTTATTGCTGGAGGTGACCAGACGTTACCTCCTAGATATGTATAGATATGAGGACTGTTTAAAGGAAATATACTAAACTCATCTGCAATTCTTCATGACTCATGAAAAAAAAATTATAAAGGTGTAGAATGGAGATGAAGGGTATGCAAAAATTTAACAAAATTTTATAAAAATAATATACAATAAAAGTTGTATCCGGCAACTTTGAAGATACATAAAATAAAATTAATTTCTATGGCAATGTTTGTTAATTTGGCAACACTAGGCAAAACAAACGAAACGAAGTCATATAGAAGGCACCAGAGAGATGCAACGTGTAGGCTACAGGAGACCCCAAAAAAGTGTGACCGGACTTTTTTGTCACCCTGTATATTTCTATAGAAAATTTTTTTTTCTTAAATTTAAAGTACACCATATGAAAGCTTATATTAAAAGCTATCATTTGAATCATTCAAAATTTTTACACACTAAATTGATCCATGATAAAAATGAGTAAATAATTATTTTTTACAAAAGTCAAAAACTTTAAAGCCTTGCAAAAAAAAATCCCCGCATTTCCCCATACTCTTTTCACTATCAATATCTAGTTTAAAGTCCTAAAAATACAATGAAAGAGATTCCAGGCAGTTATAGTCAAATAAAGCTGAAAATATCATGCAAATGGGTAATTTTTTACCCATTAATGAGTATAAATTCAACAAAGTTGATGTTGGTTTGTCAAAGAAAATGTTTCTCATGATTGATCAATCATTTCACACATTTTTCTCTTGAGTTTCATTAAATGTCTTAATGTTATTTATCATTTAATGATCAATTAGTCCAAAACCTGGTTTCAAAAGAAATAAAAAGCAGGGTCAAAAATAACACGAAGCATCGTACTTTAAAAGTTATTGATACTAAATTTTTGTTAGAATTTATTTTAAGTTAGTTAAAATAGTAATTTTCATATAAAATTTAAAAAAATAACAAAATAGTCCAAAACACCTAATCATACATTTTGCCGCCTCATTATATGGAACTGCCCCATAGTGCATCTAGGCCATCCCGAGCAGACTTTTATGGCAAAATTATAGCAAATTTTGCTATCACGCCCTGAGAGCCTGATTTGCTCTCATTTTGCTTGACATAAGGTGGTACACAGCAAAAATGAGAGCACAAATTTTCATACTTGGTTAGCAAAGTGATGCCTTATTTTGCTAAAAATGAGACCATAACTACACCTCATTTTTTGAGAGCTTGAAGAGCACAATGATACCAATTTAAGGCATCGCCGAATTATCTGTGATGGCAAAATTTGACATCATTATGCTTTCAAAAATTTTGGATAATGATAGCAAAACGAGGTATAATTATGTTCTCAATTACTGGTAAGTTTGGCCGTACTTTGCTCTCTGAGTTTGATTTTTCTCTTTATATTTTTGCTGTTTACCGCCTTAGGTCAACCAAAGTAAAAGCAAATTTGGTTATCATGGCGTGATAGCATTTGGACTACTTTCTCTGCTCGAGAAACCAGAATCGCCTTCAGTTATGCAACGTGTTAGCAGTATATTATGGAAATATAACATATGTGATTGCAAATTCATCGGTGTCTGCATAGCAAAAAAGTATAAACATGACATTTTTCACCAAATTTATGAAATGTAATTAAATAATTCATGAATTTTTATTAGTACTAGAATAACGAAAGTTTTGGTTAGTTTCAAGTGTCTCAAGTCTCCGAAAAATTCAGACATGCGACGATTTCCAGCAATCTAAACAACGCAACCTTTGTCTAGCTTGGAGTTAGCTTCACACCATGGGTGGCCTAGATTTTTACCAACACAGCTTTTATTAAATTTAAAATATTTGTTTCTGAAAACTACGCATCATTGATCGGAATGTGGTTTCCTTTGATACATTGTAAGAAAAAAAAAGTCTGAATAGTCAAATCATTAACCCCATGAACCACAAGGTTTCTTTCTGTTTGAGACGCCCGAAAATATTCAAATTATTTCTAATAAAGGACAAACAGAGCACAAGCGGATTTCTGAAGCAAAATTGTAATGAAGAATTTGATGTTCGCTTTTTTCGAATAAACGCTATTCTTAAGATATGCAATTATTTTTTTCGATAATGTATTTTTGCTTCATATCTAATTGAGAAGTTCATCGTTAAAGAACTGATCGAACAAACACCGAATGATTTAGCTTTTTTTGAAATTTTTTTTTTTTTTTTGAAATTTTTTTTGTAGCTTTTTTTTTGTAGCTTAGCTTAGCTTAGCTTGATTGACTACTCACATCCACCTTTAATCATTGAATCTGAAATGCATAATGGACAATGTTCAAAAACAACAATATTCAGAAGCTTTGAATATTTTTTATGGTTAATACTAAAATTATGATTGAACAATCACCGAATGATTTACTCCAAAAACCCTAGAGAGCATTGTATCGTATACATTCAGTTTTTACAAGCAAATCCAAAAATAAACATAAAAATATGTTATGAATATCGGCTGCACTCATGATTGCATAAATTCAGGCTATTTGCATTCCTTCACTTCCGCATCTGAAAGTGGTGGAAATATTCATCAGAGGTAATTGCTGTGTTCATACAACTATTAAATTATGCAACTGAAGATAGAAGAGGTATTCATATTACATTAGCATTTATCCCTCATTGCCTTAATAAATATTTTTACTATGATTATTATTTAAGCATTTGTTCAATAAATCTAAGTTGTATAACGTCCCTTCCTTCTATGATAATGAAATTTGTTGTTTATTTGCGTTACTGATAGCCACATACCTTATCGTACTGCAGAAAGTGGCAAAAAAGATTTATCATAGCTAAATGAAAATTCTTGGCTTAAATCGTTTCGAAATAAATAAATAAAAAAACATATTGTAGGTATTCACGAATAAAAAAAAACATCCAACTATTCAAAACTCTTGTTATTACAAAGCAAGCAATCCTATTGCACGTAAAGATAATCTGTTTTTCTAACGCTGTTAAACTGATTTCAAATTTAAAGCACATTGAAAACTTTGAAGTTTTTCATATTAACCAGATTTAAATTTTAAAAGGGTAAGACTCACCGATTTTGTAAAGAATCGTACAGCCTTCGTTCATGTATTCTTCCTCTTGGAAACCTCCACCAGGTAGGTCATCATTGGACCACAGGAAGCCCTGTCTACTTATTTGGTTGAGTATTTCATCACGTAGAATAATGAATTCCTAAAAAAAAAACAAAGTTTTAGTCTTTTTTTTAGATGTGCATATGTACCTATAGGAACGGTACCAGCCAGCTGAATATTTCTCCAATTTCTGGGATACTTCATATTACCAGCCAGATGCTCATATCCGTTCTCGGATAAGTTTTGTAAGAGATCGACTGCAAACGATTGTCCAGGCTAACACTTCAAGTTGGCGTTCATCCAAATCCAGCTTTTCCGACTGACCACATAATACAGTCAATCCGTATCTTCCAAAAGGAAAAATCGCCGACGGCAACGTTCGCACCTTGCTGCAATTGAAATATGTTTTTATATTCAATTTCTGCTATTTTTACCATCCCCAAATTCAACTCACCTTGCTAAATTCTCGTATCATCTTTTCATTGCTCAACGAACGTGGAAGAATGTCTTTGATTCCTATAAAAACGACAGAACAAATTTCTCTTTAAAAACACTTCTTGACCGGACTTTATTCACCGCTTCAACTGATCTACGATTTCTACCGTTTCAAGTTGGTGGAAAGGCCCGATAAAGGTGCCGCCTCTTCTTAAGGTTTCCTTAACCGGTTAAAGGAAGGATTCTATAACCGGTTAAAGGAACCGCTATCTGATGCTCCTGGAACACAGGCATGAAGTTCGAGGTCAATGTTTTGGAGATCTGCGCCAGCAGTTTCAGTACGGGCATATTAGAGTTGCCGTGCGGTTCCAGTAGGATGATCCTCCCTTCCGGGCGGCTCCAGTCGCCGAGAATTCTGCTGCAGCCGGCGATGTAAACAAATATTACAGTCCCTGCAACGGATAAAAAGATTAATGGTGGACCACACAATCAGATGGTAACTTTCACTTACTGTAAATCTGCTCGGTAATATATTAAACGCGAACAGTCACTGTGGTAGCGAGCAAACGAAGTTTCGTTCATTCTGTTTTTGTTCGTCTGTTTTTGTGGTTTTGTTTTTATGCGAGCGCATCCGTATGACTCAGTAAAGTACAATATATGCCCAGCATTCATTTTGTTGTTCTTATCAGTGCCTTCGTATTTGAATAAAATTCATTATAAATATTGATTAACTTCATGAATCAATGTGAAATAATATAAAAAAAATATCTATCCCAGCTTAGATTCTTCTTTCAAATTTCGAATCAAAGTATTTCCGCTAAAGGCAAACTATGAAATTAATATCGTTCATATTTGAAACAAGTTGAAATAATTTTTTCAATTGTCATATATAATCAAAATTTTGTTTAAGCGTTGAGTTGAGGTATTAATTAAAACTCTTTTTATAATTGTACCTATTTCAATTTAAAAAAATAAGTTATTTTTGGGCAAACATCAATTCAGTATTAATACTGGATGAAACATAAACTGATGTTCATATTTATTTGAATATTCTAATAACCTCATAAGCCACGTTAAATGAACGCTGATTCCAGCATTGCAATTTGAAAATAAGAACTAAATGTCGCAATTAAAATCAGAATCAGAATTCTGAAATTATTCGGAAAAAAGTTTCAATGGGCGATGAGCTGCAGGCTCAAACACCAAACCCTCCTTCTTTTCGCACGGCTTTGGCTTGAGGTTGGCTAGTACCACCAAGTTCTATTCTAGCACTGTCTAGCATGCATGGAAATATCTAATGTTATTGATTTTTGGTATATTTGGGTAAATAATTCAATGATCAAATAGAGATATTCATAAAATATCGAGAAGGATTGTGGCTATGAGATTTAACTCAAGAACGTTCGGAACCAGTAATAGTCGGTAAAAAATCATCACTTTACCTAACCGAAATAAGAGGATCCACATACTCGGGTGCGACCCACTAACTTCAATGCTCTTTGAGGACAAAAGTTTCGCTGTCCATATTCAAGCGCAATTTGACAGGGTGCGTGGTTTTGAAATTAGATCTGGTTTCGAAGAAATTTTTTTTAAGTTTAGGACACCGTATTGATGCCTTGTTTTGCTATCAAATCAGTTCAATATATAATTATGCTTCAGGTTGTCTATCAATTTGCCGTCGGTACCTAATTTTGGTTTCAGCTTGCTATCAAATGAAAATTATTGAAACCTAAACTATGCCTTGTTTTGCTATCATAAAATATACTATACCAAATTATACTATCAGTTTGCTGTTGACACCTCGTTTTGGTTTAAGTTTGCTATCGATTTAGGCATCAAAGTCTGCTCGGGATGGTCTGAGTTTCAGGTGATTTTTATGAATATTGGTTCACAAGCATGATTTTATACAAAAAGTTGAAATACTATGCAGAATGACCCCTTAAGCTTTCGAACCGGAGTGGCTCCCATCCCATATAAAAAACAACAGACTTCACATAGTTTTCATGTGATAAAAGAAACATATTCAAGTTTATTGGAATGAAAAATATTTCCCATTTTCAAAGTAAGAGACTTCCTTACAAAATCAACATAAAATTCGATACAGCATAAGCAATGTTCATGTAATGTTAATAAAATTTTGCAAAACAAGTTTGATTTGACATGAAAAGAGGATTTATTTTACTCAAGGACCTTCTTTTTTCCTTCCATACTTGTGAGGGATTTTTGTTTCTGGCAAGTCTGATTGCAATAGGAGAGATTTTTGTTTTAAAATTTTGCAGTTTACATAAACACCTGAAAAATCACAGCTTTTTCCTGCTGTAAGTTCAGAATGTGATTGATTAATTTAATCAACTGACAAAGTCATCAAGTCGAAGACCCAGATTTGCAGGAACTTCATTATTCAAAACCCTTCCAGAAAACAGCCCTACCGAAATGGACCATACTGAAATGGACGAGAGCAGCAGATTCCGTACCACGAGGCAGCAGCCTGCACTCTAGGGGCTGGACATAATCAGCTCATCACTTTCCAGAAAGCTAACGGGAAAGCTCATTGCAATCTAATATTTTTCCCTCGGCTCGGGTAGCTAAAAATAGTCTCGAAGGTTTCCGAGCCGGTTGACAATTTGTTGGCAGGTTCGAACTCTCGCTGCGCCTTGCAAGCTGAAGAAGAGAAGAAGATGCGTGTTAGTGCGCCAAGGTGATTAATTTTATCGACCATAACTGCTTTCCTAGAGATAATGACAGTCTGTCAGCATCGTTTATATTGGGTCCATTGGGCTTTCTGGGATCAGGGCCAAAGAAGCTGCGGCACCGCCAATAACCAATAGTTAGACGCATAGTGGGAAGATTTCTTCTGCAGCGCCGATCATCGATGAGGGAAATGCGTCAGCCCTGGACGAAGATGTGCGGCGATAAATCGAGAAGAAAGATGTGCGGTGATCGTAAAAAAAGTGCATTTTAATTCGAACGCATCGTATCTGTGCCCTATTCCTGCGGATTGTAAATAGGATCGTGTGTGTGTGCTCCAGCGGCCTTTATTTTATAGGTTGGACCCATTCGCAGCTCTAAAACGAGAGAAAGGTTCGAGATCAATTTGTTTGTGGATGCCGATATGGCCGTGTTTACAGCCTCATTTGAATTTAGCTTCAATTTTCCTGACTCTAAGAGTTTGATGGAAGAAAGTTCTTTGTTGCAGTGGGGAATTTCTGTATAATTTTTTTCCCTTCCAGTCAGTCAGTGGGAGATAATCCTAAACGTTTGAAGGGAACACTATTGGTGACGTTTGTTTGATTGAGAAGGTTTTGGTTACGACGCTCTAATGGGAATAAGAGGATTTTATGATTTTACGAGGTATCACTAAAAGGAATGCAGATGTGGTTAGACCTAGTTTTGTTGTTGACCGTATTAATGTGAATTGATTTCTACAGCAAAAGATCTACTTTGAAATTTATGATCTGAAGACTCTTTTTAACCCTCCAAAGCCGTTCGGGTCAATATGACCCGAAGCGCACATTTCAAACATCTTTATCATCATTCCAATATACTGATGAACTGGTAGTTTTGAGAGACCAAGTATGTTCTATGAAAATAATGATCAAATTAACGTCGAAAAACTAAAATTTGAGTTTTTAAAATCGGTTCATTGAGAAATGAAATACAGCTAAGCAAAGCAAAAACTGGATGTCGTTTTTTTTAAGTAAGACTTTTTTCTACCGGAAAATCTGTCATAGCGGAAAAAACTTTCATTGGACCCCAACATATTTATACATTGTCGGATAAATGGATTCTTGACAATTTCAAACATCAATGAAATAATTAAATACAGAAAAGCTGTCCGAAGTTATGAGTATTTTAAAAATAAAATTGATTTTACGGACTTTTAACTTTCTGAACCAGTTTCTGAAATCCTGGTAATACATATCGACTTTATTTTGAAATGATGAGTAATTAGAATAAATTACCTACACAATGAATATAATATCATCAAAATCGGTTAACATTTACAGCCAGGAGAACGAAATCAAATTACAACGCATATTTCCCCGAAACGGATATTTAGCGAACGGCTTTGGAAGGTTAAGTTTTAATAAATTTAAAGTTGATAGAATTGAAGTCTTCGGTGTTACATCTTCTATATTAGAAAAATTAGAATTTTTTTTAGCGTTGTTAGCTTAGTGAAAACATATTGTCAATGTTTGAAATAGCAAAAACTATAAAATAAAGGATCGAGTATGACCACTTTTGGTATTCACAACTGCATATGAGTGTAACGCCTTTCAAGTTAGGTTGCTTCGTTAATATTTTATTATTTTATCATCATTTTTACTTGTTTACCTTTTGAACTTGATGAATTTGCAGGATTTGGCAATTAAAGTGCTACATTCTAGCTAACAAAAAATTGGATGTAAAAAAAAACATTTCCTTTCTAACCTAATGCTACTAGGCTTACTACAAAACAATTCATGTTTTCAAAATCCATTGGTGTGATTCAACTTCTTTGTCATTGCGCTTAACCACTTGCTGCAGAAGATCAAAGCTCATATTCTTAAAAGCCGCAGGTGGTTTTTGTAGCCTACTTTATCCTAGGATTTAGCTAGAGGGTGCTTGAGAGTAGACTTTGGGCTTCAATATACCCTAGACAGCATATTACATAGGGTTCAAGTCAAGCGAACTCTTCGGATACTGCTGCTTAAACCAAAATGAGGACGTGTCCACAGTTAGAGGACATGCCGTAGAATTATTTTACTTACTTAGGAACTTCTTATCTCTAGGTATCTTCCAAGAGCAAGGCAAAACAAAAATACATAAGGTACAGTACCGTTCATAATTGTATTGAAATTGGAAATACGAGCACTGTCTCTTCGAATTTGAACTTCCATAACTTTTTACTCTGATAATATTTTTTGCGTTTGATAAATCAACTATCACTCTCTTATATCACAAAATTTGAGCTTTCTGGAGTTTGTGTGGCCTGAGATACAGTAGTTCTACGAAAATCGGACTTTATGGACTTCTACCATTCAAACTGCAATATCTCTGAAACTACGCTACACTTTTTATTGAAATTTTGCAGATTGATTATTGAAATATAAAGTTTGCATGTCTGAAGTTTTCGAAAAGTTCTATTGATGGGATCAAAAGTTACACGAGGTACAATATTTCAGCCATGAACCTAAAAATGCGATTTCTATAGTATTTTGGACGATTCATGAGAACAATATCGTTTCCATCCACTAATCTGTAAAAAATGTCAGGTAAAAGCAAAGAAGGAAAGAAACAAATGGAAAAAATGATCCAGTAGTGTTTTGAAATAAGAATCTCGCGAAAATGTTTTGATTTTCTGGTTGAAAAAGATTTACTGGTTGTTGTTTGTATGCAACTGCTGCGCCCTCCTAAATAGGTGAGAGCGTGTACTTGGAGCAAAGTTAATAAGCGCACAAGAAATATGGTTGCATATCAGCCCTAAGAAGGTTATATCATACATCTTTGATATCATACCCGATTGGGATAAAATGCTTAGTCAGCAATCAACTGTCACTTCAACCCATAGTGCAGGTGAGCTTGATAGCATACAGTAACGCGGGGTAAATACCACAATAGATCAACTACTGGTCGCAGTGGGGTCTCCCCTACAAGGAAAAAATGCCAAATGATCACTAGGCTAAATGGACGTGAGGCCGAATGATCATTAGGCTGAATGAAAGATAGGCCGAATGGTTCTAAGCAGCTGATGATCATTTTAGCATTATTATTAAGGTTGTCTAGCAGTTTTGTTTTGAGCGTGTAGTGAGTGAGTCAAAAAACCTACTAAAGAATGAGTGTTTAGAAGTAAGAGTGTAACAATCAAACGCGCACATGGGAAAGAACAACACAAACATGGAGGAACAAAAACCAAAACACATCGTTTGAAGAATCGAACACCTTGAGCTTCGTCATTGCTCTTTCAACAGTTTTTGGTGAATCAGAAGCCACCAAGGAAGGAGGATAAATCGTGTTGGCTGATTGAAAGGCAAAGCAAAATCGAGCGCAGAACAATCCACCCTAGGAGCATTAGAGCGGAACCCGAGCGGAATCAAAGCCGTTGGTTGACAGTACGGTGCCGGTCGCAAAAACGGAACAAGAAGACGAAAGAAAAATAGCACGCAAGGTGCCGGAAAATCACCGCTACAGTGTCGACCATTCCATCAACGGCGGAAAATCATAGCTGCAGAGAAGAACGGCCCCATTGGGGTCGTTTTTGGGAGCTGAGAAGAATCAGCCGGATCGAGCCGGAAGTCGTCGGAGGTGCTCCGGGCAGCTGCGGTACGTCCGGTTCGTCCGAAGCAGTGCAGTAAACCGGATATGACTGTGAGAATACGAAAGAAAGCTGTGATAAATACACCTGTGCCGTCCAAGCAGCTGTGATTTAATTGTTGTGCGTTTGAAGTTTTGGTTGGAAAACGGGCCGTGAGTAGTTATTATGTAAGCTAGCTTAAGTTTTTAAAATGTCGTGTTAGTACATAAATATAATTGCTACAAGATTTGGGTTTTGCGTATTTGTGTTGTGGTAAGAGTTAACCGTGTAGCACACACTGAAACTCAGTGGTGCTCAACTTGTTTCACCTTTCGGCCTAGTATTCATTCAGCATTACAACCATTCAGCCATTTCCGACCATTTGGTTTCCGATCATTGGGCATAATGACCATTCGGCCTTATATCCATTCGGCCAAGCGGCCTTTCAGACTGATGACCATTCGGCCCAATGACTATTCGGCCTTATATCCATTCGTCCTAACATCCATTCAGCCTGATGTATATAAGGCCTAACAATCTATTCGGCCAAAAAAATCTGCCAAATAACCTTGGGCCAAATGTTCCTATTGTCCTATTGTCCAATTCGGCCGGACACCCTTCGGCCTGTTAACCCATTCGGCTTAGCGACCTTTCGGCCTGACAGCTTTCGGTCGAATGTCCGGGACCCGATTTTAGAATGATTATTTTTTTATTTACATAGTATTCCGTCTCACGACATAACTTGACGAACATAATTCCTAAAATTCACTCGGTCCATGGCAACCGTTCTCCAATTTCTCGGGCACCCCTCGTTCGCCAGATCACGCTCTACTTGGTTTAACCACCTCGCTCGTTGCGCCCCCGCTCGTCTTGTTCCTACCGGATTCGTAGCGAACACCTGTTTTGCAAGACAGTCGTCCGGCATTCTCGCAACATGTCCCGTCCAGCGTATCCAGCCAGCCTTCATCCCCTTCTGGATACTGGGTTCGCCGTAGAGTCGCGCGAGCTCGTGGTTCATCCTTCGCCTCCACACTCCGTTCTCCTGTACGCCGCCAAAGATGGTTCTTAACACAAATACTCCGAGTGTACGCAGGTTCTCCTCGAGCAATATCCATGTCTCGTGCCCGTAGAGAACAACTGGTCTAATGAGCGTCATATACAGGTTACACTTCGTGCGAGGGCTAAGTCTTCTCGACCGCAGTTGCTTGTGGAGTCCATAGTAGGCACGACTTCGTTTTTAGAATGAAGAGCCTGTAATTAAACCATAATTGTTTTTTATGTTTGAATGGTGTAAAAATATAGCAAATGTTTGATAATTCTGTGTTAGGTAAAACATGTGAAAATAAATCTGCGGCGCTGGAGGAGACCTATCGCAAGCTGAAACGAGAAGCTTTCAGGATTGTGTTGATGATTAATACGTCCAGGACGAAGTAAATGCTGGCCTGCGGATCCGACACTGACCGACCAACTGCATTCTGACAAAAAGCCTGAAAAATCTGCTTGATCTGATTGAATGTAATATTACAAAATTCAATTCTTAAAATTGTAAAATTTCACCATCTCATGTTCTGCAATGTATTTCAATTGGTTTTTAGATACTACATTGGAATTCAAAGAAGTTTCCACTGGGGGCACTGAGAGCTTTCAAACGCATTCTTATTTTCATTTTGAGGCGTTTCAAGAAGACAGTAAGTTCATAAACAACGATTTCAAATCGTTTAGAAAATATCACTAAAACACATTCACATCATAATCATAACAATATTTCTACAGTAACTTATGCTATTTGTAAGAGAAGGTAGCTTAGAAACAAAATTGAAAAGACTCTCATATATTATCAATTAGGCACACAGCACAAATCAAATAGCTTTCCAACATTTTTTTTAACAAATTAAATACACAAACAAACTTTGGAACTATATCAAGAAAAATAATCACTCACTTAAAAAACGGTGATAGCGATATTAAATACAAAATTGTTACTTATTTTTCAAAACTTCGATAGAAAAAGTATATTTATAAAAAATCTACAAAATAGCTTAGTATTGACAATGTGCTCTGTATTTGTTTATGAATGATTAAAAATGCAATAATATTGATAGTTGGGTAAAAATGATCAAGATTTCAACTAAAATGCTTTAGTATCATCTAATTCCTAAAAAGGACGACTTATTTGAATATCAATTTTTTTTTTCAAAAAATTTTTTTTAAATTAAATTTTTATTTTGAAAAAGGTGCCCCATCCCCTTTATATAAAGCTTTCAGACACATTTATCAAATCCAATTGATATGTTTTGTATTAGGAGATATTATAAACAATTTCAATTGAAATTTCTACCGTTTTGGTTATGTAAAATTAAAAAAATGAATATTTTGTGAAAGTGTTGAGGGAGGAGGCCCTTACTTCTTAAATTAATTCAATGTGACTAATTTTAAGCCTTAAGCATGTAAAAAAAAATCTTTTAAATGCCACATTCTTCGATACTTTTTTTTCTGCAGAGTGATTTTAAAAAATCTGAAATATTTGTTATTGTCTTAAGGAAAACATTGAGCTAGAAATATTTGGAATAGGGCTGGTGATTTTTTTCTAGTTTTAGAGACCATGAAATCAATTGATTGCCCATTGTCATATAACTACTTTATATTTATGATATGAGCAGGTGTATATTCCTTCAAAAGAATTAAAAAACTATTTGACAAACTTAACAAAATTTTATGAAGACTTTATTAAGTTTTTAATCATATGTTCAGTTTTTTTCTGTAAGTTCACTATCAAAATTTCAAACAATTTTTAATCATGCCTAATCAAAAATATGCTTAATCTTATTTGAATCTGTGCCAAAACTCAATTTTAGCTTCTCGTTCGTGCGGACAGAATCTGGACCCGAAGCAAGATATTAAAAATAATTTATTAAGATGAAAAATTTACCTCTAGTAAGAAGCCAAGGCATATGCAGACATTTTTCATTTTTTAAAAGGGTCTTTGAAAATTTGCTATTTTTGTTTCCTTTCAATATCAAAGAGTCGTTGTTTTTTGGCCCGCTAGAATAACTTATTTCTCATATTTGCCACGTCTTTTGAAAATTTTGTCCACCCATGATCTAAACCAAATTGAGTTCCAGATATTTTTTTTTAGCAAAAATGAAATTCAGGCTCCAACAAATTTGTTAAATGAAATTAAACATTTTTTTTATAAATTCCTTCAGTAGTGTTTGAAATGCTTGAATTGGTATCTTTCCAATTTGTTGCTTGTATTGGTATCTTTCCAATTTCTTAAAACCTGTAGAAATTTACTTCTTTAGATCATCAACATCATCATCATCATTATTATTCCTAAACTCAATGTAATATGAAAAATCAGTTTTTATACTTTCATGGAGAATGTAGATTTGTTAGAGCATCAACGATTGATTTCATGCAAAACTGGTTCTTTTTTAAACTTATAAACTACAAGTTACCAAAACTAGGAATATTGCTTCTGAATCTTTTAATTTTGTTTATACACTCAAATGAAGTTATCGTTTTTTTTAAAGATTTTTTTTAAAGTTTTTTAAAAATTTACCGATTTTTTGAAATATAATTTAAATAATTTTTTCACTGTTTTTCTATTCTGAATAATTATATTTGATAAAATTGTCTTCTTGGAAACCTATAAATCTCAATTCTTAATAAGAAAATCATAGCTTTTCGTTCTTTCCTCTAGGATCCAGTATTTCAAAGGCAACAAAATATTCAGACCTTGTAATTTGAAACCTGTGCTTAAAATTTTATAAACGTTTCACTTATCCTTATTTTTATTTTTATCAGTTTCTTATTTATCATCAACTAAATCACCTACTTTCTTACCTGTAAGGATTGATAATTAAGACGATAACTTAAAAACAATTATTATCATTTTGCCGAACAATTTATAACCATGATTTATTTTTTACCTTATCTAGAATTAATTAAAAATTCGAGCTTAGCTTATTTTAAAATCTGAGTTATAGTTAATGTATCTTATTTCTGTGATTCTTATGGTCAAAGCCTTAACTTTTAGTTTTAACTGAAATTGCAATGCGATGTCGTTTTCTGGGGTTTTGGAAATATTGTAGTTAAATATGTAAAATTGGCTTCCTAATATTTTTTTTGCTAGCAAATTTAATTGGAAACGCATACGTAAAAAAGTTTAAAAATAGTTTTAAAAATAATTTCTTTTATTTGATGTGCGTTTTTCGTATTGTGATTATTTCTAACCAAATTTGAATCACGAAAATCCCCCTCATGGGTCATTCTTACAAGCCAGATCTCATTTTCTTCATGGCCACCGTGAAAAATTTGTTACATAGAGCGGTTACCGATTAAAAACTCGTAAGTTGAGGATCTGTTCATAAAATGCACGGAATTTTTTAAGCACGCGTTAACAAAATTCCCAATTGATGACTTCTTTGCTTTCAAAACAAATCATAGCAAAAGCTAAGAATTTTTCATTCCTTGGATGCTTCTAGCAATGCTTTTATCAAACTGGAACTCAACCTTTCTTCAAGATGTTCCGACCATTAAAACATCAGATCATCAACAAAGATCGCAAATTGACAAGAGAAAATACCGCAATCCGATGATTGATTGCGCGTATCGAATGCAATCGATCTCTGGGGGAATTTGTTTTTGCTTCCCTTCTCTTGCAGAAAATCGTCCATTTTTCTTTCGCTCTAGGTTCATGACCCATCGGGCTGGCCGGACGCGTCTCTTGGACGGCTACGAACGGCGGGTAAGATCCTCTTCGGTCATTTTATGGCGATCACATCTGTTGGTTGATACTTTCTCACTTCTCAGAAGTTGCGAAATTAAGTTTCACATCATGCCACCCGTCGTGCACTTGTATTGCGCGATAAAAAATTGTTTACATTTTTGGCACATGCAGGAAACCTGAAGCTGGACACAATGTGGAAGGAAAAAATCACACATCCATTAAGCTCTCCAAACCAACTTGCCAGTTAGATACCTACTTAGGTGAAGTCCGAAATCTGACACCCGTCGAGTGAAAACGAATTCCGTCAAACCGATGGACGTTTCCTTTAATGCTCACGACTAACTACGACGCGATTCCCAGTCCTAGGATTTACGACGCCAAGATCCATCTGCGCTGAGGGCCGGCTGACCCAGATTTGAAAATCTCTGGACATAAATCTCATTAGAGACGAGTAATTTCTTGGACCATCATCAACCGGACTCAACGTGCCTTTTTAACTACCAACCAGGAGAAAACGGCAGTAAAAATAACAAATTGATCCGATTCCTCAAGTTCAATAATCTTTGCCGGTACAGCATAATGATGTCATGGGCTGGATGTTCCTTCCATTAGCACCCTCTGAATCCTGATTATCATGACTGCCAATCCGCCCAAGTTCAATCATCGGCATGCAGTTATTTCTGGGTTAGTCATGTCAAGTTTGCGAGAAATGAAACGTTGAAAGGCAGCAGCAGAAGTCGAAAAAAAAATCAAGTGATAATTCCGACGTGTTTCTAGCCAGGAAATGTGCGCAAAACAAATGAAGCGTATCAAGAAACAAGTTCCTCAAAGTTTATCTTCTCCTTCGGCAAATTCTTTTACGCTAGCTTACTGCTGGTTTGCGATAAAAGTAAGACGACGAAAAAAAATTGCCACCAACCGGATGACGACTTCCAAAAATAACAAATTTGAGTGACAAGATTTAGCCGAAAACATGACAGCTTATCAGGGGCGCTGGAATTCAAAAGTGAAAGATAAACAAAACTTTCGCCTGGGCTTTTCCGTTTCTTATCGCTTGTTGTAAACATGAATCATATTGATAACACTAATTGAGCGATACCCTAAGAGGTTGCCACTGTCCTTCCAGGAACAGTCAAATATTTTAATAGCTCTGGGGCAACAAAGTGCAATCCGTGATGTAAACTTATTTGAATAGTACATATTGCAATACTCGATGTAAAGTTAAAATATTCAAGCGTTTTGTGGCTTACGGTGTCGGATTTTATTTCTGAATCATACGTAGATAGCCATGTAAATTATAGAACTATTTGCAGTGTTTAACGTTTAACTCAATAAAAATTTTAACTCAATTAAAAAAAAAACAATAGTAATAAAAATTTTGGCTAAAAAAATGCAACGCGGATCTTCCTTACAAAGCTTTTGCATCGTTGCAATTCAATCATTGTATTACTCAATACAGTCACATACGTAATCAACAAGATCTCCATACTTGAAAAATCCTTACAACCAATAACCTACAGTATAAACTTAAAAGTCTCCCGTTCTCAGGACAGAAAAAAACCGGCCGTGCAATTCGTTTCGAACAACGCACAAAACAGGTTTAATTTTGGGGGTTTTCCGATTTTGTTTTCAACCGATTCATTTGTCTTGATTGCGCGAAATAAAAGTGAAATTTTTATAAACACTTACATCGTCTGGTGTCTGGCATGGCAGTAGGACGTACGATTTGTTGGTTCAATTTTATTTTTGGTTATATGGAAACCTGCCTTGCGATGAAGAAGAGTAAGTTTGTTCCATAAACGCAAAAAACGCATTCAGCGGAGATTATCAAAAGACTTCAACGGATGTGCAGCGACGAACTTGAAAATAAAAATAAGTTGTTGGGAAGAAATTTGATGAATTAAATTTATAATTTCTAAGGACGAAAATACCATTTGGAGCAAAAAAAGAGTGTTGATAAATCCTGTTTGAAAATTTAGATTAAAAATGCTATCTAATATCCAAAAAAAGGCTCAATAAAGCAATCGTTTTTCATAAGAACTTCCTATGGATACCGAAAAAATTTCATAAGACTCCTATGAAAAATAACTTTGCACTCTAAAAAGCGGTTTATAAGATGACTCTTATAAAAAAAATATGATGAGAATTTGCCTGAATGGAGAAGTATAAGTATAAGTCCATTTAAAAACATCACATTGTGAACAATATTCAAGTGATTTTAATGAAATAAACGCACATGTTTTGTAACCAGCATAACCTGTACTGCCTAGTTCAGTAGGGATCTTCGATTAAAGCGCGTACCATGCAAGGAAGCGCCTTAGTGAGCAACGAAGGAGGACCACCTGACATTCCCTAGCGCACCACCAACCAGCGCGATTAGGTCAACGGGAGCGTATTTGGCGGATAGATGGTGCTGTACGTCTTGGTAGCACCATTACCAAGAATGACAAGAGGGCATGATGGGAGGAATCCATGGATGCACCACAAAGCCTTTGACCTGGATCGTGGTCAAAGACCGCATGCAAGATCCGCTTCATTTGGATGGAAGATCTCGACGAAGCCACACAATCCTGTGAACGCCATCAATCAGCTGTGAAGAGCGTTTGAACATCCAGGTAGCAATCTGACTCCACCCCGAAAAGGCAAGAATATAACGCTGGTGCAATCCTTTCTCCCATCATGTTCCTACAGGACCCCGATATTTGGCTTTGGAAAACCATCCCGCCGTGCCAGCGTCCGTCAACCAGTGCTGGCCGTTTAGGCTCATTCCTTCGCGCCACCTTGGCAGCATCCGTTATCTGTGCTGGCCTTTCTAGGGCTTGAACCCATTGGTCGGATTACCGGCCTCAGTCAACCTTGCTGTACGCCATTAGGCCCGTGCCGCACCTGGCCTGGCTCTTCGACCGCCCGTACACTGACCGCGTGTGTCGACCATTTGCACCGGAATTCCCCCCCAGAGGTGTTCGGAATTTGTGTAGTGCAATCAGGCAGCCATCAACAACCGACGGCCAGGACGTCAGAGGTGGGCAATCCGTGCATGCAGTATCAGCAGTGACCCGTTGACCTACCTGTGACCCACGTTCCAGGGGTCCTTCCGGCATCCGTTCCGGGGAGAAGCCCTTCCTTGGCCCACGTGCTTCGGTTGTACCAGCTCGCCACCTGTAAGACGCCACCCTAAGGTAGGACAACCCAGCTTAATCTAGGGAGAGTTCCGGTGACCATTTGTATGTACCCCAAGATAGGGAAATAAAGGTGGGATTTCTTTAATGCGCATTTAAGGTGTTTCCTTGTTCCGAAAACTTTTCGAGTGTGCCGACCCTGAGGCTTAGAGGGGGGTTCTTGCTCGACTGAGCAGTCTGGGGAACCGTTGGTTACAGTTTTTGCGCTGTTGTATAGATGATCGCTTGCCAAACTTTTCAGTCAAAAATTTAATATACTCAGCTGGATTATCAAAATCCAATAAATCAATAGAATTTATAGTAGAGCAAAGTCTACCGAGTCAGCTAGTCAACTAAAAAAGAAATGGATAAATCTTTAACAGATATTGAGGTCTAGCGAGTTAAAATCGTGTTGTGTCTGCAAGTAGGACGTAGGATATGTTTTTTTGTTGTTGTATGGAAACGAGCCTTGCGATGAAGAAAAACAAGTTTGTACCAAAATTGCAGAAACGAACTCAGCGGAGATTATCAAAAGACTTCAACGGATGTGCAACAACGAACTTGAAAATAAAAATAAGTGGTTGGGAAGAAGTTTGATGAGTTAAATTTAAAATTTCAAAAGACAATAATATCATTTGAAGCAAAATAAAGATTCTTGGTTATTCCTGTTTGAAAACTGAGATTGAAATTGCAATCTTCTATTCAAAATAAGGCTCAATAAATCAATCAATTATGCAGTTTAATTAACGTTTTTGGTCGAGTTTTATAAAATAAAAATAAAAAACTAATCTACCGGATGGCTATATTTGAATTCTGCAAATTTAAGAGTAAGTACAAAATGTATATATGTGCATAATAACGAAGACAAGCGTATTGTTTGGTTTGGTTCTACATTTGCTCAATGGGCTGCGAAAAGTATGCAGATTGGTTTCAAGAAAATATTCAAATCTTTAACGCTAGATCCAACATCTTTTAATTACTTTCTTTTTTTTTTTTTTCATTTTACGTAACCGTTTACATTTCTCGAATGAGACACTTTCAATAATATTTTTTTTAAATAACAAAGAGTTCAAATTTATCGCTTATTATCAAATCAGGGTTATTTTAGCATACTTGAACAATCGGGTCATTTTTTTCCATCAAGAGAAAACAAAACAAAATGTTCACATACATTATTGCACGCAAAAACTTCAAGTAGGCTAAAATTGCTACGCTGAATAAGAAATTTCAAAATATTTTCTTGCTCGTTTCTAAACACTCGGATAAACTTTTTTTTAACTAAGACGCCAATCTGAAGTTGATGATTGAAATCGATGCTCGGTGTTATTTCAGTTCATAACTGGTTAAATAATTGAAAATTGTATTGTTAAAGTCTGTTTCACATAGAATCTGGTCAGATAAAATAGATTATTTCTCCGCAAAGAAATAACGTACAACAAAAGTAAAAATGTCATTTTGTAAGGTTTTATTGCACTTTAAGGAAAAAAAATAAATAAAAATCATTCGTCAGCTTTTCGGATGAATTTTCGAACTTTTTTTGTGATACCACCCATCATTTTCTGCACAGTACTGCTGGTAACCTCATCCGCCATCTTGTTCCACCACTTTTCTATTTAAGCGGGTTTTTTCATGGTTCTGCCACATTTCTTCAGTTTGCCCTTAACTATTGCCCAATATTTCTCGATGGGACGAAATCTGGAAAGTTTGGTGGATTGATACTTTTTTCAACAAAATCGATCTTGTTCTTCTTATAGGGAAACTGGGGGTAAGATGCCCACGTTAAGAAGAATCTTTCATTACTCGTAAATGAAGAATGCAATCCAGTAAATTCGACAATAGTTTTGAAAAGGGGACTGTTCTTCACCAGAAATATACAAACAGGAACACTTATACCAATTATATACGTCTTAATCGTAAAATTTTGAAAGGCTGCCAAAAGTATAATTTCCATTTCGTTTGGGGCAAAGTGCGCATATGTGTGTACCCAAACGCGCCGTTTAACGATTAATAAGTGTTTATTAATTCAAGGGCCTTCAAAAATGTTTGCCAGGTAAAAACACTTCTTTTCTACTTCACAGATGGAAAAATGTATTGCTACGCGCAGTGCTGCCAGATATACTGACGTTCTTGTGAATAGTTTTTTTAATTTATACATAATTTAGGAATTTTTAATACATTCGTTTATATTCAAGTTATGTTTTCCAATGGCCCTTGTCGGCAAGCGCCTGCGGAAAACCACCGCTTGGAGCCGCCACTAGTTCCCTCTCAGAGAAGAGAGGAAATCGCCTGAAAAAGAGAAAATTTCCTCCCGTTTGTTATGACCTTGATTTTCTGTTTTTATTTTACACGCTGAGCTCGGAACACTATACAATTGCAAGTAGAATTTACACATTTTCGAAAACAACACTGAAATAAGGATTTGTTAAAATTCTGTGACACAGAACTCAACTTTGTCATGTAAATTTACGCACCTACGAAAATGAGAATGAAAAACAAAACTTAAATCTATATTTTTGAATATTATTATTATTTTTTTTTGTTTCGATTATAGTCGTTTTACCATCTTTATGGCATTCGCGACTTTATAAACGTTCCAGTTGGCGGACAAATATTGAAAAACTTATCCGGTACAACTGCATTCGATGTTTACTCTTGGGCTCGAACTCACGGACATCGGCTCAGGAAGCAATCAACTTGCCCACTGAGGTATATCACAAGCCCTTTTTTGAATATTATGTTTCATGAACGTGGCACTGCATTCACAATCTCTCGCGAGAGCTTTTATTATGTTGAATGAAACAAAATTTGAAAAACAGATTATCACTCAAAATGATTAATTATATAGCATTATTTATCAATATGAATGAAAAACAATCAATTTGAACCGTTTTATTGTATAACAATAATGACTTTTAAAATGACAAATGAAACAAAACCTTGCTTGCCAATGTCGATTTTGCTACGTCCCTTTTTCCAAACGACGAATTTTCAGAGGAAGCAAAACCTACATTCGCTATTGATTCTATGAACAAACAAGGGTATACAGGTAGAGGTAATGAGAATATCAACCTGTGTATTTTTTCAGAAGCCGGCGAGGAAATTGACAATTTTCCGGTATTTTTCTGTGATTTTTTCACTTACACGAATTGTCAATATTAAACTTAGCTTTAGAGGGTTGGAGTTCTCAAATTTGTGTATTTTCATTTTCTGTGCTTGTCGCGGATCGTTATTAGAGTATATTACTCGCGAAATTGACTCATTTCAGCTGAGAGTGTAAAAAACCGTCAAAACAACAACAACGAAGAAGAAAAATAAACAAAGATTTTTCATCATCCGTTTCATTTTTCGAGCCTCGAAATTAGCTAATTTCTAGGTATTTGGCACAGGTAAAATCTACTAAACTATACAGCAGAACAGTCTTAGTTTATTACTTTCTGGTTTCTAGCTTACAAAAGGCTTTCTGCTGCCGATCGGGACCAAAATTAGCATATATACCAAATCCTTTGGGAAGACGAGGAAGACATTGATTGGAGTAATTCGACCCAGCTATCACTCGTGACCATGAGTACAAGGTACAAACTCTCCCAGAAAAATCGCAGATTCTAGGAATGAGGTCGATCTTATCGGGAACGTCAGTTTCCAGCAGGAATGTGTTTTAACATGACGAGGCAGTGGCTAAGAAAAAATATGCCAAATCGCAGGAGTCCTTATTCTGCCGAGAAAGACTATAAATTCCAATAGCATTCTTAAGTTTCAAGTCTCGAATTGTAAATGTATTTTATTGAGAAAAAAATAAGAAGTGCTTGTTTTGTATAATTATAGTTTGTAACGAAATGCTGCTTGAGAGATATTGAATGATTATGAAGTCCAATGTTTTCACTCTGTGCTACTGAAACGTAATATCAATATCACAATGGAAGGCGGTTTCGGGATAGATAATAAATATAACATAAATACATATAAAATATTCTCCAAACGGTTTATTTCAATGGCCCTGGTCGGCAAGCGCCTGCAGAAAACGACGACTTGGAGCAATTTTCGGTTTGTTTTTTTCTAAGGTAGTGTATCGGCAGAACAAAATCACAAACCGAAAACTGCACACGCTCGTTTTTTTATAACCATTTTCGAGTTTTATTTAACCGTTTTATGGTTTTTCTCTGAAAACTTCGAAAATTGTTATTTTTCAACCAGAATGAATTGTTAAAATTCAAGCATATTCAAAGTTTTGGTGGAAAACCAAAAAAATGGTTACAATTTCAATAACAAGCAGCGAAAATTTTCGTTCCGCCATTGTTTTTTTCAGCGACTCAAAGGATCGGGCTCCGTTTTTATTCCTTAAATTTCGCAA
Organism: Uranotaenia lowii; assembly: GCF_029784155.1. Lineage (NCBI taxonomy): Eukaryota > Metazoa > Arthropoda > Insecta > Diptera > Culicidae > Uranotaenia > Uranotaenia lowii. The sequence continues at coordinate 112,216,973 of NC_073693.1, forward strand.
CACAGTTTCAAAGGTAAATTATTTTCTGTTTGCATTGTGTTCATTATAATTTTTACGATCCACATCTCTAGTTTCATTTTAGGCAATCGCTGTTAGAGCGCGGAGGAACGCGGAGCAATCGAGTCGAGGAACATGCTGAGAAAATTTGTCATCAACTGCAGCGGAAAAAATGTACCGAAAAGACCACCCGATAAGAACAAAAAAGTTCCGGATTTGGAACTCAAGTTTGAAGCGCTATTCGAAGCGTAAAAGGTGAGTTTATTTTAAATACTATTGGGCATCTGCAGGAAATTTTAGAAATTAGAAAATGTATTGAGAAGGCGGATAGATTATTTATAACCTAAAACGACTTATGCTTCTCCGCAGGAATATGAATCAGCTCAACCGAAAATCGATTTGAACCCAGGAACCTACAGAAAATTGGAAATCGATTTTATGATCTACATACAGAAAGAGACAGCTTCTTCCGGCAACCCAAAAACACTCTCGGAAATGTCCATAGTACTAATCGGAGGATCAACACCTACTGAAAATCGAACAACATAAGAACTGATGAATGTTATTCTATATCAACTTGTTCAAATTAAATAACAATAAAAAACTATGTATTATAATACATTTCAAAATATCAAATTCATTCCGTAAATCTTTTTTTTTTTCTAATTATGATAAGAAAGAATCAGGTTCCCATTTTTAAAAACGGTTGTTTTTCAACCATTATTCAGATCTGGTATTACGTTTGAAAAATAACCATTATTGAAGTTCTCTTTGAAATCCCATTTTATGAGTTTTCGCAGAAAACTCATAAAACGACTTAACCCACAAAACTTCGATTATGGTTATTTTTCAAGCGTTAATGGTTTAACACGGCCCAGCGTGTGAAGACCGAAAAAACAATCAAAACAAACCCACGATTACTACACGAAAATCAAGAATAACTCACAGTTAAATATATTTTATGCATCAGTTCAAAATGTGAAGTAATCAATTACCGCAATTTCACACTTCACTAAACTAAGGTGCAGGGCTACTAGACCGCTGCAAACTGCAAGCTTTGAATGGAAATGTCAAATTTCGTCGCTGTTTTTACAAAATGCAAGCCATTAACTCAGACTCAGCCGGGGTGGAGATGGTTTTTTTTTGTTGCTGTTGCTGTTTTCGCCAGCAATCGTTTGTGTTCGTGTGAAATATGTTTGTATCGTCTGTGGGCGACCATAGATCAAACAATCGTCGTGGAATCATTGAATGTGCACAGGCCATTTGTGTAGTCTGTGACAACAATTATTTCTTGATTCTTGCATTACAATTCATGTGAACAAAGCACAAACCTAACATGTACCCCAGAAAAGAAATTCGATGTTCTACCAAAAAAAAATCAAAATTTTTACGTGTTTGAAAGCTATATAGCCGTAGAATGAGAATAAAAAATCTCAAAGAACTGCTTTGCATTGCCAGAGAATTTAACGATACATATAACCTTTACAAAACATTTCAGATCTAACAAGCAAAGTTTGACATTTTTGAATAATTTTCAATGGATTCAGACTTTTAATTTTGAAATGCAGCGGTCTAATAACTACTACTGAATTATCTTGATTCGTTGATGTACAGTGCCATATTAGTGTGTAATGGTTCAAATTTTAGGCTACTATGCAAAATTTTTAAAGCGTGTATAATCGAAGAACGAAGCAAAACAAAAAACGGATTGGAAGAAAAAGGCTTGCCAAATAATTTTATTCGAACCCTTATAGAATTTAAAAAATATTATATTGTAAACCTATTATTTAAACCTGCTGGTTGATCAAATATGGGTGCTGCAACTAATCCCAATTCTCTCATTTCCGAAGTCAGATCGATAACATTATAGTGAACGCGAAAATGAAGGTTTAATCTGTTCTATAAATAAATTCTAGGAGAAACTTAAGAGCCTAAAATTTGCATGTATCCTAAAGGTCGAAAAAAAATCAACAGCTGACCATACAAGCATTTCCGTTCAGAGATTTTGCATGGAAAAATGCAGCACATGGAGCTGTTTTTAATCCACTCAAGCTCAATTACTTCATATCCCTTTCGATCGAGAGTACTTACTTCACGAACGCCCTGAAACAGTTCTACCACGGATTAGTCGAGACAAAGCTTGGCATGCCTTTTCTTAAATCTTACATTATTCTTTATGTTCATGTGTTAAAATAAGAGAATTTTAAGAAACACAAATACTTATCCCCACTGGCAGCCCTGCTGGACCAAGGAAAGAAAATCAAAACAAAAAAAAAACTCTCTCACCGAAAGTTTTCCGCAATTTTAATAACTTTCACCAACTCGTTCAATACCAGCACCGGGTGCAAACGATCCGGATAATGAGTAGAAATCTTTGGAACTTTTCAAAAAGTGTGCCAGCTTCACCAAAAAATTTAAAAAATGTAACTCTCAATTTTTCCATACAAAATTTTATCAAAAGGAACCATTTTGATCAGCGCCATCCCTAAGTGAGAGTTGCAACTAGTTATCAAAAAAACACACCCCATTCAACATATAAATAACCTAAAAATTGTTGTGATGAAAACTGCATACAAATTTAAACAAATATGAGACATGTTTAAAGATAAACGTACATGGCGCGTTTTGCCCTGCCTAGACATGTTTATTTAAAATCGTTCAAAATAACAGAAAAAATAATTGAATAAGAAAATTTTTTGTTGTGTGATGATTGTCAAGACCAATGTTCATCATTGGAACAGATGCCAGGTAAATGTTTTGCTGATAGATGCCGCAAATCCTTACGAGAAAAGTTTAAAAATTGCAAGGAAAGCTCCCAAAAAAATTTGTTTTCGTTTTTCGTCAAATTTACGCAAAATAGAAAACTTAGAAGGTCTACAAATGTTTATAAACGCATATGGGAGATGAGGGCATAACGAGCACCCGAGGCATAATGAGAACTACGCTTTTCTACGAAAGTGCGTATTTTCTTAAATAAATTTTCATGAGGATTTGTTTCGAAATTCCTATAGTATTAATTTTTCACAAAAAAAAGGAATCTCCTTATCATCTTTACAGAGATATTTAAAAAAAAATAGCTTGGTTCTCAAGTTACGAAAATATTATAATTTTTGAGCACCACGAAATAAGCTCTTATGATCTTAAAATAACCTTGATCTATAATGTACGCACTGCAACATGATGTACACATTGTTTCTCAATTTTTACCATCATAAAATTTTTGATTTTTTACTTTTATCAATTTTAAAACACGTTTTTACTTAAATTTGTTGACTAGGGGCATATAGAGCACCATATTATCGAGGCATAATGAGCATTTTCTGCCGTAGAATCTAGCAGCGAATTAAAATTGATTTATAGCGCCACACCTTGACTAGTTTTCATCCGACGATTTAGCCTATTGGTAAGGTGTCGGAGAGGTAATCAAAAGACTAGCGTTAGATTTCTGTTCGAGGTGATTTTTTTCCGTTTACAATTCATTATCGATTTTTTTATTGTTACATTATACGGCTAGTAGCATCATCCTCCGAACAAAGCACATAATGTATGAGCGTGCGTGAATTGTTTGTATTCTACAAACAGACCTAGATTATTTTGTTATTGCTTTGTTTGATGAATCTACGACTCACCTGACTTCATCGAATTGAATCCGCTGCTAGATTCCCCGGCAAAAACGCACATCTTGCTCTGATTAATGGTGCTCATACTGCCTCAGGGGGGGTTCTCATTATGCCTCCACAGTGGCTGGTTTTCAGCTTTTGGCAAAATATTTTAAAATGTATTTTTTAACGTTTTCATCTAGTTTTTCACGTTTCAGCCCGTTAGGGAATAGGCTTTTCAAGTGTCTGAACACGAAACAATAATGTAACCTCCATATTATAGCTATTTTCTATGGTTAAATAACCGTTTTCCTTAAGGTGGCCATTATGCCCCCATCTCCCCTAAAAGTGTAAATAGAACAAACTGGGATTTTCAGAAATGTTGAAAAATGTTTGTTTAGTGAAATACTGATGGTGGCGCATCTTGTCCCGACTGCGCATTTTATACCCAGTTCCCCTACCACTTAACGACATCCCGGCTGTGGTGGCAGCTTGCCAGGTCCGGCTAGAACTTCACCGGACCTTTGAGCTTTGTGGGACCGAATGAATGGCAAAATCCTCTTCTGGAGACATTCTTCTTTGTAAACATTTCCATTCATTGTGTCCCCAGTGATGAAAATCTTAGTCTTCTTCCCACAACTACTGATCCCTTGCCAAATCATCAACTTACGAGTAAATTTATCTGCGAAAACAAACTTGAATCTACCCGCAAGATTCCCTTTACGCTTCGCAAGGTAAAATTTGTTACCGGGTATTTGTACAAAATCCATTTTGACGTAAGTTTCGTCGTCCATCAAAATGCATCCGTTGTACTTGGTCAACACTTTCTCGTACAACTTCCTTGCCCTGTTTTTGGCAACCAGGTTTTGTTTCAGCGTCCTGTTGAGGTGTTTGCTTGCATGATACGACCGCAAGCCTTCTCGCAAACAAATTCGTCGAGCTGTACTGTGGTTCGTCTTGAACTTTTTCGCCAAATCACGCAAGGAGATTCCAGGATTTTTGTGAACTGACCGAATTACCTTTGCTCGCAGCTTCCGGTCATATGTTCCACTTTTACGCCGGGTTTGTTTTGCTCGATCCACCATAAGGGTCTCCCGGTAACGTTGCAGCACCGAATGTACAGTCGATATTTCAGGAATTTAGCGATCTTTACCTCTGACTACGTCGGTTTCTCTACGTGAGTGTACAGAATTTTCTCTCACCTTTCGCGTTCCATCGTCGATAACTTTTGACTGACTGCTTCAATCTTGATGAAAATTTCACCACTAAGTAAACAAACTATCCGGATCAAAACACTGTCAATAGATTCGCGATGTGACAACTAGGGGCGCTGCAGTAAATTAAAAGATGCGACCAGATTCTATGTGAAACAGAATTTAAGCAGTAAACGACCCACTCTTTCAAAACATGCTCAGATATTTGTCATATTGTGACAAAAAAAAAGAACGACCAATATTTATTTTTAATTTTTAATTTCATTTTCAACTACAAAATGAAAGCAAGGCATTTAAATTCTTCCAATTAATAGAGCATAACAACTTTGCTAGAACACTTCCTTTGGTTTCCATAAAATAACAGTTAAAGCTACCGGTTGATTGTTGGTGCTTGCAGAGTAAAAAGCTACCATCTCCCCCCGTAAAAAGCCATAACAAATTACGCATACACGATCCCGCCCCTCCACTGTAAATTATGCAAATAGCCCGCTGCAGCTGGTCAACAATGCGTTTCAATTAATCCCTTCTTTGTGGCTGGAAGCTGACGGAAGATTTCTTCCAAAGAAGAAACAAGAAGAAGTAGAAAAACATTTACGCCCCATAAACTGATCGAGGCAAATCAGCCCATGTTAGTATACTTACTTACTCTTAGTACAATCCTAGTCTCGTTGCTGCTAAGATTACCGTTGCGATTTGTGACCTTGGCATTCATTAAGCGATCAATCACTTGAACGGAAAGTTATTGGTTAGGGTAGCAGAAAAGCAGAATGAGATCGACCCCATGCGGCGATAATGCGTAAGCATTGGCCAATCTGTCACAATTTCACGCACATGCATCATCATCTGGAGCTATGCAAGGTTTTCGAAATCGGTTAATCGCTGAATGAGAGAGCCCCGGCAGGAGACCATTATCGGTTGATGGAAATTGCCCTTCCGCATCGCATGGGGGATAATTGGATTAGGTAGCTCTGATTAAGGTACCGAACCATACTTAATCAGAAAGCTGCGACCATTGGAGATGTAAATTAAGTGCACGACGAGGCGACGCGCTGCTAAAAATAGCTTCATGGGTGCAGCATAAAAGATGAAGAGAAATGCTGGATCCGCTGAGGTTGATCCACACACAATGGGGCGCCTCCGGAATGGAGTGCATAAATGCAGTGGTTTTCTTTTCTCCGACCGGCATACGGGATGATCTCCGGCAGGCAGCATTCAGGAAATTCGGCCCATCCGAACGGCTTCTTCGTTGGACGAAGCAAAGCATGGCGAATTGACGCACGACGAATCTACGCTTTCGGTCCCGAGGGTCATTAAAATTCTCTGCGACGCTCACACATTTGGGTCCCCGGCTGGGCATAATTTGTGACAAATTAAATGCTGATCATCTTCCGAATGTCCGGAGTCCGATTCAAATCTACACCAAAATGTGGTACGTGAGTGACAGTGATAATGCAAATGGATTGATCAAACTGGACGTGTGTAGAATTTCGATGTTTTGGACTCCAGGTTCGATAAGCGATTTAGGATCCAAAGTAAGATAATGCATCATTTATAATGTATGACTTTAAAAATTACGTAAACAATAGATTCAACGTGAATACTTAGCTGACTGAGATACCATCAGCACCGAAGTAGCATTTTTAGCTTTATTACGGTTTACGCAAATTTCGTTAGGATTAAATCATTTATCTTCATAAAAAGCTTTAACGCATTCTATGCATCACCGTAGAGCCCTCAGATAACGAAATCCGACGTCTACCCGTTACTCATATTGTGGGGGTTTCATACGATTTTTATCGATTAACATTATTTTAAAGTTAGGCGGCGGATAGCGAAATCCGTCTTCTACTCGTTTAGCCTGTTCTGGAACTTACCACCCTAACATGAGACGAAATGACTCAGTTGCAACATGGCGATGCTGCAAGCATTATCGGCAGTAATGCGAGCCAAAATCATCGCTTTTCCTCGGACGCGAAGATGTTATCCAAAGAGTCGAGCCTAAGTCAGCTCAAGGTTCGGTCTCTTTTTCAAGCCAACCACCAGCGGAGACGGTAACAAAATCAGCGGCCCTTGGGGTCAGAGTTGTGAGAATGCTGGACAATGTGTTCCGGCGAATAAAGAATGCCCGAGGAATTGAAGAACGGATACCATGGACCGAGTGAATTTTAGGGTTTAGGTTCGTCAAGTTATGCCGTGAGGCGGAAAACTATGTACCTATGTAAATAAATAAAAAAAAAAACTCTAGTCCTTTAACCCAGTGTCAATACTTTTAATGTTCCATGTGATTTTACAGTAATCAAGATTGAAGCTGAACAGTGTATAACTGCAGAGCCCAAAGGGAGTAAAGTTGGTTGGTTTCGCGGACGACATCGTGTGACTAGCGACGGGTTACTCAACAGAAATCGTCCAGCTAAGAGCTTCAGAGGCTGTATTTAGAAGCAAAAGAGAGCTGGATGAACTCCAAGAATTTACAGTTGGCTCACCACAAAACCGAGATGGTCCTGATATCAAACCTGATTTCACCGCAAACAGGCAGGATTACAGTTGGATCATGCACTATCGAATCAAAGCGTGAGTTGACTGACAACCGGCTCAGCTTTAAAAACCGCGTTGAGTATGTGTGCAAGAAGATGGCAACAGCAACGGCCACACTTACAAGGATATTGGCAAACAACTCAGGGATCCGAAGTAGTCAGCGGAGGATAATTTCGAGTGTGGTTTCGTCAATCCTTCGGTATGGAGGGGTGGCCTGGAATTCTGGTCTAAATATTCAGTGTAACCAGCAGAAGCTGAACAGTGTACAAAGGCGAATGAATGTGCGGGTCATTAGTGCATACCGCACCGTTTCGTTGGAGGCTGCATGCGTTGTAGCAGGAGTCATGCGCATCTCGGTTTTGTTCGTGGAAGAATTCTATTACCACAAAAATAGTGGCACGCAAAACGTGAGAATACGAGCCAGAGAAAGCTCCATGGCCAACAAGCAGCAACTGTGGAACAGCTCAGAAAGAGGAAGGTGGACCCATCGTTTGATCCCAAATATCAAGGAAATGGAGAGCTAGCATGGCGAAGTGGATTTCTACATGACGCAATTCCTGACTGGCCATGGATCCTTCATGAAGTATCACCACAGATTCGGACATGTGGCCTCGCCGGTCTGCCTTACTTGGGGTGATGAGGAAAAGACGCCCGAACACATGGTATTCTATTGTCCAAGATTTGAAGAGGAACGTGCCAACATATTTGCCACCTGCGGACCAGAAACGACAGTGGACAACATGTTGCAGAAGATGTGTGACGAAACTGGGTTACAATCTACTGCCCTAACAGCGGGTGTTCCACAGGGTTCCCTTCTCGGACCTGTGCTTTGGAATGCCATGTAAGATGAGGTGTTAACGCTGAAACTACCAGCAGGCGTGCAGATAGTCGGATTTGCTGACGATATCATGCTCATGATCGCCGGCAAAACAATCGAGAAGGTAGAAGACCTTGCAACGGTGTCCGTAGAAAGGGTTGGCATCTGGATGGAGGGAGTTTAGCTTCAGATAGCTCACCATAAAACTGAAGTTCTGCTCGTGACCAATAAAAGAGTTGTGCCGCACATGGAGATTACTGTTAAAGGGCACACGGCATCTTCGAAACAGCAGCTGAAATATCTTGGAGTATTGATAGACAATCGCTTAAGTTTTGGTGCGCATGTTAAAAACTGTTGTGAAAGTGAATCGAAAGTCATGGATTCCTTGGCCTGGATTATGCCGAACTGCCTTAGCCCAAAGAGTAGCAAGAGACGTCTCCTTGCGAGCATAGCACTGTCGGAACTACGATACGGAGGAGCAGCCTGGAGCTCCGCGATAGAGGTAGAACGCAACAGATCCAAATTACGGAGCACACATCGGCTGATAGCCATGCGAGTTTCCTGTGCGTACAGGACCATATCAGCAGATCAGCTTTTGTCATCGCAGGCATGATTCCCATTGACATAACTCTGGCAGAGGATATGGAGTGTTACAAAGCAAGAGCTGTTAGAGGAGTGCGTAAAATTCAACGAGCAGCGTCAATGCTCAACTGGCAGAAGCAATGGGACGCATCGAACAACGCAAGATGGACGCATAGGCTAATCCCGCGACTTTCAGACTGGGTAAATCGGAAGTATGAAGAGGTCAACTTCTACCTGACGCAGTTCCTTTCGGGTCATGGGTGCTTTATGCAATACCTTCATCGGTTTAAGCTTATCAGCTCGCCTTATTGCCCGGAATGCGTAGATACGAAGGAATCGGCAGAACATGCTATCTTTGTTTGTCCTAGGTTCATTTCTAGGCGTCAACAACTTCAAAATTTGAACGCTGAAAACATTGTGAGTGAAATGTGGAGTGCTATAGTCGACGAAATCTCTCAAATCATGCGCGATCTGATAAGAATCAGGAAAGATGATGAACGGAGAGAGCGAGATAGTACACCAAATTTGACAAGCTAATGGAAGGTCTCGGGCCTCGTATCACACTTCAATTCAAAAGCAACGCGATCTTAGGCCGCGGTATAACACTAATCTGGACTCATACGTGTGGTGGGACTTAAAAGGTCTTACGTTCTCAGCTACGATCTTTCCTGCAGCAAAAGGAAGCAGAGATACCATTCGGGGTGGTCGTGACGGGATTCTAGCTTGGTAGTTTCTCAATCGGCCATGCCTTGGTGGTAAGAAATCCTGCAGGAGGGGTTGCTGTGACGGGCGCGAGTTACTTTGAAAGCGTTACCTAACCGGCACACGTTTCGAGGTGCCCGGGGTCGTGGATGCTGTGACGGGCGTAAGTTACTATGAAAGCGTTACCTAACCGGCACACGCCTCGGGGTCTTCCGTACCAGTCTGAAGCGATAGAGGAAAAGGAGAAGGAGGAAAAAAGAGAAAGAGGATAAAGCAGAACGAAGATCAAGGAGAAAGACCAAAATTGAGAAAGAGGAAAAGGAAAAGGGTGAGATATATAAATTCATGAGCACAGCCTACCCCTTACTGTAGTACCATAGGGTGAAACCGAGGAGCACATCTGGCACACGAAGCCCAAGGTGGTTTTAGTGGGACGAACCTACTCACGGCAGCAAACACCCGGCTGTTATGGTTTGAAGTCAAATTTCCATCTTGTAAAAAAAAAGTGTGATGACATCAACACATGGCATGCAGTCAGCTATGGGCTCGCCCGTATAATGACTGCTTTGCAAAGGAATTGGAGACTGACGCAAATTGGAATCGACGAAGGATTAACTTAACTTTACTCAGATTAATGAGTCCGAAGCTATCAAATGAACTACGCTAAACAATCAGCGTAGCCGATCAGACCACGACGTGAAGATGATCTCAGCCGATCAGGATGATCTCAATTAGAATATGAACTTCTATGCGAGTGTTACATGAGTAGCGCGTATGCATGAGTTAGACTCCCTTCCGAAGTATTGCATTTGGGCAGTTCCGGTTTGGGAAATGGTCTGAGGATCCAGGTGGAGTTTAGGGCGTATGTATATACGGATGAGTATCGACCACTTTTTGATCCGAAGGCCCACCCCAAGCAACCAAAAGTCCCATGTAAACTTAAACGCGTGCCCACAAAGTTCGAATTTCGCTGAACAAAGGTTCCAAAGGGAATTGGTACCGAATTTTCTCGAATGCGAGCATGATAGTTACAAAATGTTCCTCAAATAGCCTTTCTGTGACACGTCAATCACATCACTCAGTATTAAAGTTACAAATAGGACCTCAAATAGCCTTCTATGGACAAGTTCCCAAAAGTTCCTCAAATAGCCTTTTTGTGACATGTCAATCACATCCATTTAGTAAAAAAAGTTACAAATTAGGTCTCAAAAAGCCTTCCATGAACTTGAAGTTCCAAAACGGTCCTCAAATAGCCTTTTTTGAGACATGTCCGCCATTTCATGAATATGAAATGTCAACGAACATCACAAAAGGGCATAAAATCAATAAATTATTTTTTGTAGTTTGGAAATTGTTGAAATGTATAGAGTAAGGGGGGGTAAAAGTACGACTCGGGTAAAAGTACGTTTTGGGATTATCACAAAATAAAACAGTAAAATTCAAAAATCTGGCGTGGATTGATAGTGATTTGGACTGTCTTCATCCAGATATAGTTTTTAGTTTGAAAATTGAAAATACTCCGAAAAATGAGGTAGAGCAGCTTTTTTGCCCAAATGATAATATTTAAAACAACGGCAACATGTTTGAGCAATCAAAATTCTGGCTTTCAATGAAAGTCGTAATGTGTCTGTTTAGTTGTTTTCAACCACTAGCAAATGCAGAAGAAAGAACTCAATTGATATATGTATCTCTGTTCTACACAATAAACTGTGAATCACAAAAAACTTTGAAGGGGAAAAAGTACGAACTGCAAATGGGGTAAAAGTACGAATGATAAAGGCAGGGTCTACTGAAGTGAAACTGAACGGAAAGTTTTAACTTCTTTCTAAAATTCACTGGGAACATCAGCGCATATTTTTGTTTCTACAAAGACGAGCTTGCGCTAAAAATTGCTCTAATACGATGAGAACTGGATTTCGTAAACCTGTCGAATATGGGAAATTAGTGGAGAACTCCAAACTCGCGCAGGTTGTTCGCCCATTTATAGGATTTGTATCAGAAGCGAACACAGAAGAAAATACTGCTGTAAGCAAAGATTGATATAAAATAATTTTCCTCTTGACTTCATGCAGAATTGTGGAATTCTGAATGGTCGTACTTTTACCCCACATCATTCAAACTTTTGCCCCAGAGCCAGAGGTGGGGTAAGAGCACGTTTCGATAGCAGTTAGGCATTTTCACTACTGCTATCAAATGCATCGATTGATTATCTTCGTAATTTTTTAGAAGAGAGATAAAAACCCAAGGAATCCAATGCTGTTCTTGTTTTTTTTTTTGGAAAATCAACAGCAAAATTTTCTAAAAATAGGATAGCACTAAGGTTGTACTTTTACCCCACCATACTCTAGTTTATATTGTTTTTGAAAAGAGTAAATTTTTTCACTTTAAAAAATTCCGTCCAACTGTATTTAATAACCACGAATATATTACACACCGAGAGTCAGTTGAAGCAATTCATGGATTAAATATCTAGATAGACTCAAGAATATGTATAATTTTATGCTTTAAAGTTATAAACGATGAATTACAATTTTTTAAAACCTATATTATTTTCACGGATGTTTGATTTATATGCCGTTTCGTAATGTTTCTAAGTAATAATTAAAATGCATCTTCGCTGCTGGCCGCTGGCTGCCCTCGCAAGTATTCTAGGAAAGCTTATTACCACTTCAAATTTTAGCTGCTGGTAAGGTAACATCTAGGCGTGACCTCGTGGCAGCGTGTTTGGCTATCATCTCGAAGGTTCTTGGTTCAAATCGGGTATCAGTACTAGTTTTTTCATAAGGTTGTTTGATTGCTTGAGTAAGCAAATCAACGAATGTGTAGCAGAACTGGCGTGCGTGTCGGCATGTAGCGATCTAAGTCAAAAACAAAGCGATTAAGTCATATGAATTGAGGCAATGGGAGGAATAAAGATGGATGCCCAGCAACCGGCAGCACCACATTTGCTGGTTGGTGGTGACCGAAGTAAGAGAGGAGAGGAGAGATTTTTTTTCTGATTGAACGATTTCTTGTGAGCTGAACAGAAGGTCGTTCAAATCTTCAAAGTTTCAATAGCTACTTAAATTTTGGGCTGAATAAAACGAGCTTCAGTACATCGATTATGCTGATTGCATACTTGTTGATAAAAATCAACTCAAAACATAAGGGGCATTTAGATGTAAAAAGTATAAAGAAATTGAAATATTCGCTTTTAAAATTTCTTGAATGTTCAACGAAATATTCGGCTAAATATTCGTTTCACCGAATAGTTGAAAAGGTCAATTAATTGACCATTAGGTACATTGTTTTTATCATAAACCAGCTGATTTGATGCGTTTTGGAAATATGTCTTGAAACAGCACGTCTTCTTAAACAATGTCGATGAACATAAAACGATAAGCGTTCAAGCATATTTACCATAAGTCTTGTGGAAAAGTCATCCAATATTTTATGACTCTGGATGGCGCCACAAAGCAACGCACTTCGCGACGACGACACGACGAACCATTTGAAGATATCGCTCTTGACCGATGCATTCCTGTCTTGTAGGCTCAATGTTGATGCACCTCAAAACTAGATCGACCACATACCTAGTTTCCGCACCAAGTATGGGAAACTGTTAGAGTGATAAACATAACGAGTTTATTGGCAATGCGCATTCGTACATTTCATTCGATGGTAGAAGAAATGTTTGACGTATGGAATTCGCGTAAAATTTATCATTCCACTTCTTGGCGTCTTATCACAAATCGTCTTTCAGAGGTCTTAATGTCATCTGGCAGTTGAATTCATTTCTTTCCACATTATATGAATTCTCGTTATAGGTTCGATTAAATCTAACCTCGCTCAACTGTTGGCAATGCCATAAAAAAGATTTGCAAACCTCTACAGGCAATTATAAACATCTCAAATGAAATACAGTGTCAAAATGACTGCATGTTTTTCCCGCGGGATGAGAAGTGGTCTTCTAAGTCGAGTTTCTTTCCACAACCACCTTACCTTATGTTCCATCTTAGCAAAGCCCAACGATCAGGGGTCATTGATGTGTGAGGCCAGCTAAAATAACTCCCGAAGAAGTCCAATCTAAGCTCGAAAAGGTTGGCGGTAATCTAGGGCCGTGCCGGGCCTTCAATCGCGCAATCTCGTTCATCTCCTGATTCGAGAGCAGAAAACGGGGCCCAGGTCCGGAGAAAGAAGTAGGAGCATGTTTTATTTTTATCTTCTGATTTGTACCAGTTTCCTCGCCACGGCCCTTGAATGCCCTGGAACAACAGCTCGTTCACTCGATAGCAGCTCGCCGGGTCTGCTTTCTTCCAGTCTAATAATTTATGGCTCGAAGATGGGTTGTTTAGTTCGAGCAACACGGCAAGCAACAACATACAAACCATGGGTCTGATTTCATGGGCAAAGCCGCGATCTTGGACTTGAAACTGTTGCGAGGAGATGCAATCCGTGGTGCCAGTTGGATGGATGATTTTTTGGAATGATAACAACTCTGCAAAATATTTTATCTTGTGTATAAAAACGTGGATAGGTAGCAAGAGATACTTTCACTAAGGTGGTTCAAAAGAACGCAAACTATTGCATGCCGGAGAGAAAAAAGAATAATATACAGTAAATTTTTGCCTCGATTTCCAGCAAAAAAAATTGCTGGAAAAGTTCAGCATTCCAATTTTTGCTGGAAAACCAGCAAACATTCTTCGTCTTGCTGATTTTTCCAGCACTTGATCTGCATTGCTGAAAAACCAGCAATCGGGCTGCCAAACTTAAATTTGTTTTTGTTTTTGCGAGTTATTTTTCGTTGCGCGCGAAAAGTGTTAGTTTTTTTTCGTTTCTGCAACAGGCACCAAATATTATTTCACTAGCTGACCCGGTGGGCTTTGCTACACCTTCCAAATTTAAATGGAATTTGAAAAAAAATATTCAATTTTAGATTTTTCAAAGCATTTTTTTTTAATCTAACCTCATCATAGTTCAGAACCATTAACTTTGAAATGAGAGCTGCAGCTGGAGTTCCGAATTGCAATTCAAAGATGGTATATATTATCTACTGAAACTTGATCTCTTAACTTGTTTTTCTAGATCTTAAGTTTGTACTCTGTTTTTAAAGCTTCATAATGACTTAAATAATGTCAAAATTTATGGATTTTCCACCTTTTTTCCCAAAGTGGGAAATTACGAACTTCCATAAAAACATTTGTCACACCTATGTTTGAGCTATGCCAAATATCCGTACGCAAAAAACCCTCTTTTAAATTATGTTCCCTTTTTTGAAAAGCTCTTTATCTTAAACTTACATGGGAGCTCCCTCATCTTTTCCAATTTTGTCCCCCACTGTTTGAAGAAGGTAGGCTGATTTACCCGGCTCAAGTTTACATAAATTTCTAATTGAAAGAAAAAGATTCGCATATTCGAATTTATTGCATATTGTACTTTATGGAGATAGACTTTTGAAAAACCGATCAATAGCGTGAATCGGGACATTTTTTTCCTTATATTCTGTATTTTGAGCACTTCCAGTTCCTGATTAGATTTAGATGATGTATTTTGTAACAGAGAAAAGTTGAACGTTTAAACATGCTCTAGTGTTCCATGAATTAAAATTCTTTCGGAAAATGAATTCCCTCACTATTGGTCAATAAAAATCAGTTCATTTCACTGATACCTTTCGATTATGCACACGTCAGTCCTATCTTATCTAATTTAAAGAAAAGGCTCTTGATCGGTTCATGTGTCGGATCGAATTTTTTTATCTTCTTTAAATTTAAATGGTGCTTGATAAAACATCAGTTAAGTACATTTTTATATGTTCAACCAAATGTTTCCGTTTCTACATCTTATTCATATTTCTTTTATCAATACGATTTAAAAATAGCCTTGTTGGCAAAATGAGTTAAAAAATTGTATGTAAACTCTGTAATTTGCAAACCATTATATATGTTCATGATAATATAGACTCGAGTAACAATAACCAAAGCCTTAATTTTACTACGGGATTAAGAACCCACAATACCCGTCAAAATAATTACTTGTAACGATGCCGATCCATGACATCTTTAGGGAAAAAAAGAATTTCTTTTATAGGACCTACAATATACAACGCCTTACCTACTGAAATAAAGACCATCAACAACCGTTCCATGTTTTAAGTCAAAGTAGTACAGTTATTAAAAGAAAAATTGAATCGTTAAAAAAGTCGATCGACTACCAGTATTTTGAATCAAATTTTGTTTGTTTCTGTAGCATCGTAGTTTTCTTTTGTCGTACTTTTCACTATTAATAAGTAAACTTAAGTGAATCTAGCATAATATTTAGAAATGGATCTGTTTAAAGGAAATTTTCTTCCATTGAGATCCTTATCGTAATCTTGTTTAATTATAGCATACATTTCCTCGCACTAAATAATAAACTTTTGTGTTCTCAGCATGACTAAAATTTTTGTTCGCGTTGGAGTTTCTTTGTTTTGCTGCCAGGCGTGCTGAGAACAGTAGCGTCCATTACCAGGGGGCTCAACTGAGCCTTTTGGTGTGCGGGAGTGTGGTGGTAAATAAATGCTTTACTTTGTGTTTTTTTTTTCAATTGTCCGCAAAGTGTCATACCATTATTTCATTAGCATCAGAACTAAATTTATATTGTTTAGAGAACAAATGCTACCTACATTAACACGAACTAAATATGAAAGTAATTTTGCAAATCTTTCAATTGGTTTTGATTCGATTGATGAAACACCAATCCGCGTCACATCTAGGCGCCATTTATTTCCACGTTCTGTGTACAATTAAGCAAGAAAAACACATCTAGGTTGCATATCGCCCCCACGTGCATACACAGCAAAACAAGTTTTGCGATATTACATCAAATACCTGCACATAACTTCAGTCGCAAATGGTACATAATTTCACATTGTCTTGATGTACCCGGCTGTTTGGGGTCAAAGAAAATGTTTCGTGTCGGTGATCCATATGGGCCAAATTTCCTAAAAAAAGAAAAACAATGAAATTATTTTGCAAGCTGTGGGTTTGCTTATATTTTTGTTTAATTTTGGTAGTTCTTACAAGCCAAACAAGTATAGCTGAAGTTCGCAATCCGTTTCTAAATTTTTGAAATGAAGTCAAATTTGAACGTCAACAGAGGAACACATTGACAGGATGTGATACTACACTTCGCGACGTATTCGCGTTGTGTACATCATTTAAATGCATTATCGCAACAGAAATCCGTATTACAACATCATCTTCAGAAATTACATCATCCATAGTTACATTTTTATTTGCTGTGTAAGAAATATAGGTAGGGGAGATAAGGGCATAACGAGCACCCAGGGTATAATAAGCGACCCTTTCTACGAAAGTACGTATTTTCTTAAATAGATTTTCATGAGGATTTGTTTCGTACAACCTATAGTATTAATTTTTCCCAAAAACAGGAATATCCTTATCATATTTACAGAGGTATTTAAAAAAAATTAACTAGGTTGCCAAGTAACGAAAATATTATAATGTTTGAGCATCACAAAATAAGCTCTTATGATCTTAAAATCACCTTGATCTATAATGTACGCATAGAGCTACAGCTTGACTAGTTTACATCAGACGATGTGGCCTATTGGTAAGGTGTCGGAGAGGTAATAAAAAGACTAGAGTTTGATTCCTGTTCGATGTGATTTTTTTTATCCATTTACCATTCATAATCCATTTTTTTACTGTTACTTTTTACGGCTAGTAGCATTATCTGCCAAACGAAGCACCAGAAACATAATGTATGAGCGTGTGTGAATTTTTTGTATTCTACAAACAGACCTAGATTATTTTGTTATTGCTTTGCTTGATGGATCTACGACTCATCTGACTTCATCGGGTTGAATTCGCTGCTAGATTCCCAGGCAGAAAACCCTAATCATGCAGCGATTAATGGTGCTTATACTGCCCCAGCGAGGGTTCTCATTATGCCCCTACAAGTGACTGCTTTTCAGTTTTTGGCAAAAAAAATTAAAATGCATTTTTAAACGTTTTTATCTAGTTTTCATCCAATTAGGCAATAGACTATTTGAGAGTCTGAACACGAAACAATGATGTAATTTACATATTATAGCTGTTTTCTATGGTTAAATAAGCGTTTTCCTTAAGGTAGCCATTAAAGGGTGATACGGTCAAAATTTGGTCAAGGGAAAACGCATGTAAATCGGTGAAATCGTTTATTTAAAAAATCAAATTAAATTTCTTTTTCAAGTTTAATTAGTAGGGGAGAGTGGGGTATCGTGGGCAATGGGGAAACGTGGGCCACTTTTAATATCTCAGATGTGTGTTGAGATAAAAATCTCAAACCAACTGTCATCGTCGTCGTTCTGCGTGAGCATATATTCCTATATGTTGTTGACTGAAATACGCACCAAATGCTTCTTTTATTTATCAAGCTAAAAAAAGTTATAAAAATTTACTTACATAATTAAAAAAACACCCGCTAATTTCATCAATGGGGAACCTAAACGGCATAACAAAAATATGCTCATACGCTTTTGATCTTAGTTTTGTCATGATCTTTCACGTGGAAAAGGATTTTTTGATGAAACATCAATAAGTCACACAAACGCAACAAATTTGCAAATCATAGCTTGTGGGGAATCGTGGGCCACACATCTTGAATCACCTATATTTTTATGTTTTCATACACATTCAGAACTTAAAATACGTTTTTCCTATCTGAAAAGTTTTCTTATGCCAAATAAAGAGTTATGGAAAATATTTTGTCCATCCTATACAAGAAATTTTGCCAAAACGTTCGCGAGCCAGGTTTTGGAATCTATGCGATCATACACAGCTCGCTTTTTTATTTCATCATCTGAAATTGCTTTAAAATAACGAAATGAATTAGGAAATCACAGTTTTGGGTCAACTCATAAACTTTGCATGTTATTTAATCAATTTGGATTCGGTGGCCCACAATTCCCCACCATTTTTCAAAATCCAAAAAATATTGCTTTTTTCAAACAGTCAGAATTTGGGGAAAATAACTTATTTAAAATTAAAAAAACATACCTTATGATACCTTGAAAATGTAGAAAACCATACCATTTTTTATTTTCATTTTATCCTTTATAAAAAGAAGTTATGGAACAACAAAAAAAGTAGCCCATGATTCCCCACTCTCCCATATAAAATTCAGTATATTAGTGTATTAGTATAAATATTCAGTTAAGCTTCAGCTTTTCCAAATCCGAATTGCCGGGCCTTACGCTTTACCCCTGCCATCAGATTTTGTGCAGTCACCTTGTCCACCTTGTTTGCCGCAGAAAGCCAGTTTGCCTTGAACTGTTGCTCGTCCTTAGCAGTTTTTCTGGTCTTCTTTAGGTTCCGCTTGACAATTGCCCAGTATTTCTCAATTGGGAGGAGCTCTGGTGTATTGGGAGAGTTCTCGCCTTGGGAGACACCTGCACGTTGTTGGCGGCGTACCACTCCATGGCCTTTTTACCGTAATGGCAAGATGCCAAATCCGGTCAAAACAGTACGGAACAACCGTGTTTCTTCAGAAAAGGCAGCAGACGTTTATTCAAACCCAAGCAACCAAAAGTCTCGTTAAAAAGGTCACACATAGCTTAATCAGCATAATCAGTGTGCTGAAGTTCCTTTTATTCAGCCCAAAATTTAAGTTCTTATTGAAACTTTGAAGTTCCATTACAGATTCGAACGGCCTTCTATTCAGCCCACAAGTAAACGTTTAATCAGCGAAAACAAAAAAATTAATTCTCCTCTTCTCTCTTACTTTGGTCACCACCAACCAGCCCATGTGGTGCTGCCGGTTTCTCGGCATCCATCTTTATACCTCCCATTACCTCCTTCAATTGATCTTACTTAATTGCTTTTTTTTTTAACTTTGTTCGATACATGCCAGCACGCACGCCAGTTCTGCTACACAATTATTTGATTCGCTCACTCAAGCAATCAAACAAACTAATGGAAAAAATTAGTCCTCGTACCAGATTTGAACCCGATCCTCCGTGATGATAGCCAAACACGCTGCCACAATTTACAAGCTCCAAAAAATGTTTTATTTATTACTAGCTGATCCCATACGAACTCCGTTTCGCATTCAACTTGGAATATGTCATGAACAGTTTGTATGAAAGTCAATTGCAAGCATTTTCCAGATGCATTTCTAAAGTCATTATTAAGAAATAATTGCAAAAATATTGAACGATCACTTTGTCTGTCGTCTGCTACTAAATTTGAAATCAGGAATCAATTGACCGCGCCAAAAAACCCCGTGTCTATATTTCGACTCAATCGTTGCATAACAACGCAATTATTTCTAAAAAGCTAAACCCTTTTCGGTGGCCTCTTATACAATCTTTGATATCTGAAATCGATAGCCTTCCCTCAAAACTCCCGTATGCAAATTTTCAAAGCAATCCATTGTATTATAATGTCAATATTGCTAAAAACAGTGAACATTAATTAATATGGACGACACTTTCGTCGACCCCTGGCAAAACATTTGACATCTGAAATCGATTACTCGTCCCTGAAAACTACCGTGTGCAAATTTTCATCCCAATCCGATGTATAATAAAGTCGATTATGCAAAAATATTGAAAGGTTTATATGGACGACCCCCTTTGCCGGGCCCTTAAACTGAATTGAATACCTGAAATCCATTGCTCATCTCTCAAAACCCTCGTGTACCAATTTTCGTCTGAATCCGATGTATAATAACGACAATTTTGCATCAACAGTGAATAGTTAACATGGACGACCCCTTTGGCCGACCCCTGATTTTAGTTTGGATAAGTCAAATCAGTTGTTTATCCCTAATAACTCCTATGTGCAAATTTTCATCTCAATCCGATGTATAAAAACGACAATATCACTAAGATACTGAAAATTTAATATGGACGACCCCTTTTGCCGGTTCCTTACAGTAAATTGGATACCTCAAATCGATTGCACGTCACTCAAAAGAATCTTGTACCAATTTTCATCTGAATACGATGTATAATAACGTCAATATCGCAAAAACAGCGAACAGTTAATATGGACGACCCCTTTGGATGACCCCTTACACAAAATTTGACACCTGAAATCGATTGCTCGTCTTTTAACACACTCATGTGCAAATTTTCAACACAATCCGACGAAAAATAACGTCAATATCGTGAAAACAATATTTGTCTTGTATGGACGACCCCCTTCAAAAGGGGTCATCCAAAAATCTGGGTACATTTTTCATCCTTCTTGGTCCTAATGAGTATCCATGCCAAATTTCAGCTCTCTAGCTCTTAAGACGGCTGAGTCTATATAGGACAAACAAACAAACAAACATACAGATAATTGCTTTTTATATATATAGATATGCCCTTTTGTGATGTTCGTTCACATTTCATATTCATGAAATGGCGGACATGTCTCAAAATAGGCTCTTTGAGGAACTATTTAGAACTTCGAGTCCAAAGAAGGCTATTTGAGACCCAATTTGTAACTTTTATTCTGAATGAAGCGACTGACATGTCACAAAAAAGGCTATCTGAGGAACTTCTTGGAACTCGAAGTTCACAGAAGGCTATTTGAGGCCTAATTTGTAACTTTTATACTGTGTGGATGTGATTGACATGTCACAAAAAACGCTTTTTGAGAAACTTCTTGGAACTTGAAGTTTACAGAAGGCTATTTGAGGATTTTCTTTGAACACATTCACAGGAGGCTATTTGAGGCCTAATTTGTAACTTTTATACTGTGTGCGTGCAATTGACATGTCACAAAAAAGGGTGTTTGAGGAACTTTTTGGAACTTCAAGTCCATAGAAGGCTATTCGAGGAACCTTTTGTAACTTTCATGCTCACATTCGAGAAAATTCGGTACCAAATCCCTTTGGAACCTTTGTTCGGCGAAATTCGAACTTTGGAGGCACGAGTTTAAGTAGATATGAGACTTTTGGTTGCTTGGGAAACACTCTTTCACGTAAATTTCTTGGTTGACAGTCCCGAAAGCTATGAAAATGCTGCTTTTCAAGCCAAAGGTACAGATGGCTTGCCAAACCAGATATTTCTTCGCGAACTTTGACAGTTTCATGTGCTTGAAAATATCTGCTACCCCTCTTCTTACTTTTGCCGTTAAAACTCCTGTCCCGGAAGCTGCTTGTAGTCGGGTTTGACGTAGGTTTCGTCGTCCATTACCACGCAGTCAAGCTTCGTCAGCATCGTCGTGTACAGCCTCCGGGATCGCGCTTTGGCCGTCGTATTTTGTTCATCATCGCGATTTGGAGTCACTACCTTCTTGTAAGTCGATAGTCCGGATCGTTTTTCGGCTCGATGCACGGTTGTAGACGATACACCCAGCTTATTTGCGGCATCTCGGAGAGAGAGGTTAGGGTTTCGCTTGAAACTACCGGCAACTCTCTTTGTCGTCTCAGCGGCTTCCGGTTTTCGATTTCCCCCCGATCCAGACTTCCTGGCTGTCGACAAACGTTCCCCAAACACTTTAATTACATTTGTAACGGTTGATTTGGCAACTCGAGTAGCTCGGATTTTCGCGATGCGCGAGCAAAATTTTGATACGCTGCTCTTCTTCCTTGGACGGCATTTTGACATCTGAAGAGTGAATTTTAAAATCAAAATAGGAGCAACATTCTACACACACACACACACACTTTCAAAATGAGGGGTGATCAGGTTTTTTAAATGCGAAATTGAAAGAAATACGTCAAGTTTATATTGACCAAATTTTGACCGTATCACCCTTTAAGTAACATCGTTGGCCAAAACCTTTGGCTTAATCCGTGGGTAGCACCAATTTCTACCAGGATAAGTCTAGGTAAACTGTCTGAACTCGAAGAAAGCTGTGGTGGCATTACTGAATTTTGGAAAATGCGAAAGAGCTTTCAACAACATACGCTCTAACATACGTCGTGGTCGGAAATTCCGAAAAGAGCATCACAAGAACCTATGCTTTGACCTACCAACCTACGGCCCTGTGGTCAAACGCACCGAAAGCTGGTGTGGGATCCCCCATTGATGGCAGAACCGATATAAACCCAAAACCTAAGAACGCAAAACCGATTTCCCAATAGCCTCGTGTCGTGATTCCGTTTCCAAACCGAAGAAACCTGTCCCGGAGCCGGGCGAACTCAAGCAGTCCCAATCCTTCCGATCGGTGTATCGGATCTCCCATGAAGACGGTCATCGGCAGTGACAGGCCACTACACTGGCACCAGACACTTAAATCGTAAGTCAAGCTGTAAAAATTTAGCTAGGGACGTCAGGGAATGTTTTATTATGGCATTATGATTGCATTTTATATGCAGCTAGTTTCATAACTGTTTTGTTATTATCATGAAAAATGCTTAGATTCTTTATTCAACCATATGTTTTCAGGTATCTAGTTCTGAAAACGCTAATTAAGCTATTGCTGAATATTAGGGATTTACCGAATATTCGGTTAAATTTTCTGTTGAGTTTTCAAAACAAAAAAAAAATAGAAATACGATTTCTTCTATTTCCTTCTATTTCTTCCATATCAATGCCTCTCATGTTTTTGAGTCGACAATTTTCAACCAGATGATATTACCAGATGATGTTTTACAAGATCTTTTTCAAGTACGGTTTCTCTGATTTCCAAAATGTCATCAATAACTGAAAGGACATAAGATGATTTGTCGCTTCTAGGGCATTTATGACCAAAGAGATTGGGTTCCTGTACAATGTGGGACAAAACCACAAAACACGTCGAAACAGGTGCCAAGCAGTTTGAAATTGCTTATTTGATATCGAATACAATGAAGGTCGAGTTTGAGCTAGATATCTTCCAAATAGTTGTTAAAAAGTACGATGATCTTGACCCTTGAGCATACATTACTTTCTACCATACGGTACCCATTCAGGATGATTTTTTGAAAAAGTTGAAAAAGGGGACAAATTTGAACAATATTAAAGCAAAAATATACAAGATGAAAGTGAAAAACAATAACTTGAAATTCAGTTTTCATTGAATCACAGCAGCAGTAGTAAATTCGTATCAAAGGATTTTACATAAATTTTTGTTCATTTAGAATTTTTTTTAAATCGTATTCAAGCACAAAATAAAAACTTTTCAAAGAGAAATTTGAGTATAAGGTTTAATAAATAACAATGAAAAGACCCGGGAAAATTTTGGAGGTTTTGAACAATATCTGGGCATCCCGGAGAAATCTCAAATTCTTTATTGGAGTCATGGGTAGGCCTAGATATACCAAGAAAATCTGGGATAAAAGATAATTCAAGTATAAAGCTATATACACAGCTATCTATTCAACTACAGATACACGGAAACATCCAAGACGTTTTTCGGCCGAATACTTAACTCAGCATTCCGGCGCCGAATATTCAGTATATCTCTACTAAATATACTATTTTAATTGTTTACAAAAAATGTTCTATTGAAACTCCAACAAAACATAAATAAAGAAGTGACTGACAGTATGGAGTTTTTTGACAAACAAATTAACGATTTTCGGTAACTCAAGAATCATTTAATGGAGTCCGGTAGAGAAAAGACGTCATATTACCGAAATTTAGCCAATTACAGAACTGGTTCGATAAAATAAAACATCGAATCTTTCAAATGTTTTCGCCCCGGATACTTATCGGAAAAACTTATGAATGTTTTATACCTAGATAAACATTTTATAAAATTCTTATCCTCAGTTTAAATATCAAATCCACTTTGCGCTGGCCAATTTAAGCAATCTATTGATGAGATAGCCTGCATAATTAACCATTATGTGGTCACAGAAGGATATCTAACTGATTTGATCTGATCTATTGAATTTTTTGAAGTCCAATAGAGTCATCTATAAAAATGTTGATCCAGTGAATCAGTAAGAGAACATTTCGAATTTAGAAGATAAAATAATAAAAAAAATTGATTTAGTTCAGTAAATTTTCTTAACAAGAGTCTTTAAATATTTACGATGGCACCACTTCTCCCGGCATGTGTCTGCTATTGGTTTTTATCTGGTTTTCCGCGCATGTCTCTTTCCCTAACGCTTCCCAGCAATTCGTTGGTGTGGTCAAACGCTTATAAATGCATCACATCAAGAAATGAATAGTAGAAGATGCAGATGCAGGGGGCTTTGCAGTTATAGACAAGGCCTTTATTTGTGGCTCTTCTGAAGAATCTGGTGGGCGGATGAAGCGGATCGTCAAGAGGCAGCACAGCAGAGGAACGGGAGAAGAAGAAAAAAACAGAACTAAAGACTTGTTGCAATGCCCAGGGCCGAAGAAACATAATCTCCGCTGCATATCGGCCAGAGATGGCCGGTTGGGCTGCTTTCTTACCAGGCCCAAGATGGAATCGTCCCAGATGGAACGGGAGCAAGAGGGAGGAAAAAAAAATCTACAACTCTTTCCATATGTATTATTATGCAATTTTGTTCATCGCTCGCTGGCTCGTTCAGACCAGATATGGCAAGGGACCGGTATTACGGTTCTTCTTCTCCAAAGCGATGCAACCGAAGAAACCACTAGAACCGTTTTACGAACGGAAAACCCAAACAAATGCATCCGGTTCAGATTTGTTGATCTGGTTCTGGTTTGTCTGTAACGTTTACTGATATGGGAATTATGCAAGAAATACAGGTTAGAATTTTTATAAATTTTTCTTAAAAATAAAAACTGTGAAATTTAAGTTACACAAAACATTCAAAAAAATTGTAAATTTAGTTGCTAGAACAAATAAAATCAAAAGTAAAGTGTTATTACTCTCAGTGAATAGATCGATAGTTGATGCATTAGATTGCACATTCCTGTCTTCTTAAATGGTATCTTCGTGATGGATGGATGTAATGTTTTCCCATTACGTTTCCCGCATAGTACTGAAAATTCCTTGTTCACCATCCAGGAACAGCAAATGATGATGATGACGCTGGATGTTTCCCACTTTGCTAAAAATAAACCAAACTGACACATATACACACTTGGTTTAAAGTGAAAAAATAATGGCAGTAATGTTTTAAAATTAAATTACCTTCTTGAGAATCTGAAGCCGTTAAATGTCGTTGATGGATAAGTGTACCCGGCAGTTTCGTAAGTTGTAACCAGTTGTCACAGATGGATGTAGTGGCCTATTTATCCAGCTATGCACTTTAATGGTGCATTTTCGGACAATTATTTAATGAATTTGCTGAATTATGCAAATCGATGACACTTACCTACTTCTCAAACATTTATTCAACTTCTGATTGGTAGGGCACATGATTATCACATTTTGCATAAGACTGAAGCTGCTGAAAGAAATTAATCTCAAATCTGAGTCAGTTTACAACAGTTAACAGTTTCAAGCAACCTCTATGGTTTAATATTTATTTAAGATTTTAAACACAATTAAACAAATAGCATAGGTAGAATAACTTCATTTTGCAAAAATGTGGAAAGTGTAGTGAACAATTTAAAACAGATTGTAAGAGCCAAAAATTGTTACTGGTTTCACAGAAATGAAAAGAAAGAAACACCCTAGCTTGGATTTGATAACTATTGGAAATTTGGGAATCGTTAGAATGAAAACTGAAATATTTAAATTGGTACGCTTGAATCAGGTATTCTAAGGCATCCTTTCAGAATATCGCCAAACAAGTTAGCTTGAACAAATAAGCAACTGCCGAAAACAGTTAGAATTAGATTTAAACACTTTTACCTTATTAAATAACTATTGATTCTTTAAGAATTTTAATTTGGAATCAAAATTCATTGAAAAGGCTTTTCAAAGCAAAAAAAAAGCAAAATAATAGATTTTTTGGTGAATTATCAAAACCGTTTGGAAAAGGCTTGAAAAAGCTTTTTTTTCCTGTAAGCAACTTAAAATAGTTAAGGTATACCGGGGTAAGTGTAGAAGCGTGGTAAATGCGGACGATTGCTATTAAAAAAATACTGTGCACTAGTTATATTAATGCAGAGTGTTAAATTTAATTGTAACAACTGTAAAAGAGATACGATTCCGACAAAAGCGGATGCTTACAGCGACTCTTTGTAAATTTTGTATTTTTAACTACGATGTCGAGTTGATATGCATCTTTTTCGATTGCATATTTCTCGTAAACTAGCTGGCTCTTGACGAAAAACTCTATATTAAAACAATTCTTACATTCGAATCAACCATAATAAGGATAAGAAAAGGCAGTTAAAAATGAAGAAAAAAGAGGTTGTTTGCAAAAAAACTAAAATTTTGTCTCCAAACCCTACCTGGGGTAAGTGGGGACGGCTTTATTCAGAAAACACACTTTTTTTTCAATTTTCTCTCCTTCATCATGGGAAAAGTACTTTTTTGTTCTGGAATTAGTATATATTTTCGATAAAATCGGATCTCATGTGTTGCGACTTAAATAACAAATAATCATTTTTGCCATACTAATAGTACCATGGATTTTTTTCAATTTTTTGGACGGTTCGAACAATAAAGTAACGTATTCAATCAAGAAAACAAAAATTTGTTGAGGATTTCTTGAAAAATCAAAGGAAAAATCTACCGTCCCCATTTTCTCCATAAAGTGGGGTAAGTGACGGCACCAGCAGTCCATAACAATTTATACATGATAACTTTTTTCGCTTTGCGTCTATCGAGCTCATCTCGTTAGTGTTTGTAAACAACATGTTCTGCACCACATTGAACGTCATTTTATCAAAATTTATCCACTGCTAATTTTTTTAAATGATTTTTTAAAGTTGAACTATACACAGGCCAGCATATATTTCGTCTTTGACGTATTTATCATCAATCCAATCCTTCCTGCTACACGTTTCAGTTTGCGGTAGATCTCTTCCACAACCGCAGATGATCTGCCGACTAAATCAATATTGTCGGAAATAAAGATAAGTTGACTGGATCTATTGAAAATCGTTGCCCCGCATTTCGCCCATCGTCGCTCGTCGAATAATACCTTCTAGCGGCACGTTGAACATCATGCAGGATAGACTATCGTCTTGTTGAAACCCCCTACGCGATTCGAATAAACTCAACAATTCACCCGAAATCCACACAGAGCACTGCGTTTCTTCCATCGTCGCCTTGATCAGTCTGATCAGCTTCCCGGAAAAGCCGTTCTCGTCCATGATTTTCCATAGCTCGTTACGGTCGATCGTGTCGTATGCGGCTTTGAAGTCGATGAATAGATGGTGCGTAGGGACTTGGTGTCCGCGGCATTTTTGGAGGATTTGCCGTAATGTGAATATCTGGTCCGTCGTTGACCGTCCCTCTATGAAGCCGGCCTGACGACTTCCCACGAATAAGTTTGCTTGTGACGCTATACGGCGGAGTAGGATTCGGGACAACACTTTGTAGGCGGCATTGAGGACAGTGATCGCTCGGTAGTTCTCACAGTCCAATTCTTCGCCTTTCTTGTAGATGGGGCATATTACCCCCTCCTTCCACTCCACAGTGGTTTAAAACGCGAAAAACGTGATCATGGGCTTTATGATGCCCTAGATGTCAAAATAGCTTAATGATATGTTCTAAAATGTTTCATTATTTTTGATTGCGCATATTTTGCCATTATTATTTTTCTGATCGATCCCCCTAAAAGTAAGATTTTTTTTTTATTTTTTGAATTTGTCATCCAATCAAAATGATGTGTTTAGAAAACTTGTAGAAAATACAATTTTAAAAAACTTTGTAAAAGATTTTGAAGCGCTATCTCTCAAAACAACAGA
This sequence comes from Uranotaenia lowii, assembly GCF_029784155.1. Classification (NCBI taxonomy): domain Eukaryota; kingdom Metazoa; phylum Arthropoda; class Insecta; order Diptera; family Culicidae; genus Uranotaenia; species Uranotaenia lowii. The sequence continues at coordinate 112,245,068 of NC_073693.1, forward strand.
TTTATAGACATTTTTCTAAAAACTAACCTCAAAAAACGAAATTTTCGTTTAACTTTTTTCAAAGCGACTTTCGAGTCTTACTTTATATGAGAGAGTTGTAACAATTGTTAAAGTGCACAACTTCATTGAAGGTGTCAAGTTTCTATCTTGACGTTAAATGATACTTTTTGTGTAATTACGTTTTAAAATTGCATATTTTCATTGATCTATATCTCTAAAAGTTGCAAACTTATGATAACAAAATTATATGCATTTGAAAGGCACATTCTTAAGGTTTAATGAACATATAATTTCATTTGTATGTAGGTATCAGGTTTTACTACTAAAATCATTTGTCTGAAAGATGGTAGTTTTGAAGTTTTTGTTAAGCCAGCCTGGCAATCTCTTGATTTTTAGCAAAAGGAAGGATGAAATCTTTTTTTTTCTATTCCTACCGTTGACAAGTGAAGACGATAGTTCTTAATTTGATAAGATTGAAGAGTTGGCCCTGTTTAGAAGCGTTAGTTCCATTATAGTTAGTAAATCATTTATCTGAAAAAAGGTAGTTTTGAAATAATGGGCATTTTGCGCATTTTATCAACACACATCTTTAAAAATGTTACCCTTTTAACACGAAAGTGGCATGGATGCATGATTTTGTAAACTTTAATTTTCATGGCTTTCTTTAAAGTTTTATCTTTATTTATACAGTTTTATTTTTGATTAAATAGTTGTGTAGGAGAGTAAATTAGAATGAAATATTAAAATTAATATTCTTCTTTTGATTGTTCTAAATCAAGCATGTAGTTTGCATCGGCAACAAAGGAAGAATGTGGTCTTGGTTTAGATTTTCTTAGGTTTGTTATCAGAAGGTCCGAAGATTCGAGCATCCGATGCATAAGGTCGATGTGTGTTGCTTGCCTTGAAAATTTTCGAGTGTGATGTTCTCTAAAATTTCGAATATCCTTATTCCTAGACTCTTGAGCGTCTTCGGATAATTGCCCAATGGGAATTAAAAAGTGTTTCACGATTTGAGCCCCATGAAATAAAATTTTGTGAACTGCTGCGGGTATATAATACCACGGATACAAATTGACTAGTTTCATGGCCGTTTCCTTAAAAAACTTATCGAATTTTTCCATATTTATTTTCTGGCCAGAAGCCAAAACTTGCCGAATAACACCGCATCGTTGGATAACTTCCAAATCTATACCTTAAATATTAAAAGTTAGTACAGAAAAACAAAATCGTACTCTATAATTACCAGTGATTTCTGCAGATTTTTCAGATTCTTGAAAAAAACGCCTTGCTGTATTGCCATCAGGTCTTTCAGATAAACGATTTACTAACTATAATGGAACTAACGCTTCTGTACAGGGCCAACTCTTCAATCTTAACAAATTAAGGACTATCGTCTTCACTTGTCAACGGTAGGAATAGAAAAAAAAAGATTTCATCCTTCCTTTTGCTAAAAAGCAAGAGATTGCCAGGCTGGCTAACAAAAACTTCAAAACTACCATCATTCAGACAAATGATTTTAGTAGTAAAACCTGATTCATACAAATGAAATTATATGTTCATTAAAGCTTAAGAATGTGCCTTTCAAATGCATATAATTTTGTTATCATAAGCTTGCAACTTTTAGAGATATAGATCAATGAAAATATGCAATTTTAAAACGTAATTACACAAAAAGTACCATTTAACGTCAAGATAGAAACTTGACACCTTCAATGAAGTTGTGCACTTTAACAATTGTTACAACTCTCTCATATAAAGTAAGACTCGAAAGTCGCTTTGAAAAAAGTTAAACGAAAATTTCGTTTTTTGAGGTTAGTTTTTAGAAAAATGTCTATAAATCTGTTGTTTTGAGAGATAGTGCTTCAAAATCTTTTACAAAGTTTTTTAAAATTGTATTTTCTACAAGTTTTCTAAACACATCATTTTGATTGAATGACAAATTCAAAAAATAAAAAAAATATCTCACTTTTAGGGGGATCGATCAGAAATACAAAAATGGCAAAATATGCGCAATCAAAAATAATGAAACGTTGTAGAACATGTCATTAAGCTATTTTGACATCTAAGGCATCAAAAAGCCCATGATCACGTTTTTCGAGTTTTAAACCACTGTGCACTACTCCGGTAGCTGTTCTATGTCCCAGACTCGGACTATCAATCGGCGTAGGCAATCAATCAACTTGTCTGAGCCCATTTTAATAAGTTCAGCTACGATGCCATCCTTCCCAGTCGGCTTATAGCTATTCAGCTGGCAAATGGCTTCCCTAACTTTGCTCATCGTCGGGAATGGCTCCTCTACGTCGTTGGATAAGCCGGCGATGTACCTTCCCCCACCGTCTTGGTCGCCTTCATGTGCGCCGTTCAGATGTTCATCGAAGTGCTGCTTCCATCTTTTGAACATCTCACGATTGTCCGTCAGGATGCCTCCGTCCTTATCCCGGCTCAATTTGGCTTGCTGCACAAAGCCTTTGGGTTGAGCTTCTGATAGAATTTTCATATTTCTTGGAAACGATGCAGCAGCTCCAACTCCTCTATCTCCTACTTTTTCTCTTCCGAATCGAATGCTGGTGACGCTTTTTCTCCTAGAATATTCGGACTCGCAACTTTCTTCGCTGTCGGTGATATTCCACGTTTCGACGGATGCTTCTTTGCACTAATGCTGCCCACACGGTGTTCTCTTTATCCAGCACCCTTCTACACTCTTCGTTGAACCAGTCGTTTCATCGAGTTCGTTCTACATGCTTTATGACGTTTTCCTCAACGCAGTTGATGGCTGTCTTGATGGTATCACAACAGCCCTCTAAAGCTTCGGCAAGCTCGCCTTCTGGCATCAGTGCTGCTCCGAGTGATTGCGAGTAGTCTGCTGCGATCTCAGGTTGCTTCAGTTGTGCGCTATTTAACCGAGGCGGGCGTCGGTTTCGTAACTATGTCGTTCACTACGGAGAGTTTTGGGCGCATCTTCACCATCACATCTAGTGATGGTCTGACTCGACGTTGGCGACTTGACAGGATCTGACGTCGATGATTTCCGAAAATTTCGGCTGTCTATCAAAACGTGGTTGATCTGTAATAACGTTTACTACGGTGATTTCCAGGTGTACTTGTGTGGGAGGCGGTGCTTGAGAAGGAAACTACGTTTGGTACCTGATAAAGACTTTCTTTTTTCTCCGTTTTTCTAGCGTTTTTTCTCGGACACAACTGTCGTCTCTAAAACTAGTTTATGACTAACTCTTACATCAATGAAGTCTAATTCAAAGCGCTTTTTTTTCGCTACATGCGTGTAAGCTAATTGATCGTTTGTACGCACACAATAAGGATTTTCGAATTACCGAACATTTTATCTACTCTTACTCTACACGAAGAATTAATAAACTCTACATAAGGCAGTACAAGATACGCAAATAAATTCAAATTTGTACAATAAGCGATCATCCAAAAAACTCATTTATTCCTTAAATATTATTTTATTAATACTTAAGAAATTCTTTAAATTCCTACACAACACTACGTACGGTCATTTGTTTGGGCCATTTTCGTTAGTCAGTTGCAGAGGTGCCAGGTGGTTTTGTCAAAATCAGGACAGCGCGATGAAAAAAATCTGAATTTTTCAGGACACTACTAAATTGATGAAAATAACATGCAGCTCTGCTTGGATTGCATAACTAAAGGCGTAATACAGGTGCTGAAGACGCCTCAAATAATGCAACTGAAGCGAGAAGAATCTTGGCTACCCTGCTGTTTATATCATTTGAACCAGAGATCATCATCGTTTAAACTATTTTATTAAAGATGTGTTTGATGTTCTCATCGTTTAACAATAAATTTAGGAATAATTTAGATACTTTTCAAAAATCAGGAAAAATTCGGACATTTAAAGAGCCATTTTTCAAAAATCAGGACCATCAAAGCGATTTTGAAAAATCAGGATGGCCTCTCGAAAATCAGGACAAATTCTGAAAAATCAGGACACCTGACACCCTTGGTCAGCTGGTGCGCGCTGAACCTTTCAATTGCCGGTTTGAATTCCTCCTCTTGTGTTCTGGTAACATTATCATCTGTTATTTTGATTTAGTTAAACACTCATTCCAGATGATTTACACTTTATGAACAGAATCTAAACTCAAGGTTTCCAAAAAGGATTAGTTGCCTAACTTTGGATGCTGCAAGCGGTGATTTTTTATAATTAATTTCATGTTTTTGTTTTCATACATGCATTGGTGTTTTGGGTTTTTCCACAAAATTCATCATGTTTGATCTTATTTACAAGTTTTTGTAAATTTTTTAACATTGATTCCATCGCTTTTGATAGTTATACAAATACCTCGACGGTGAAAAGTTGCAATTTTAATTCTCCTGATCCTGCCACCACACTTTAGCAGACCGAGTGTGGTTCGCTCATGCAACGCTATCTGTATCTCTAATACTAAGAAAAAGTTTACTTTGTGTTTCTTAGCTTTAAGTTGACAAGATTGTTCGAAATGTTCAAAAATAGACCTCAATTATGCCATTACAAAAACTCGGACCTGAATTGATTGGTTAAAATTGGATCACATTGTTGAGAACGCTAGGTCGGAAAATGGAACATCATGTTATTGTATTTGGCTTGAACATTTGAATAGCATTTTTTTTTATAATTGCCTCTGATTGCTCAAAATGCCTTTCACTAATTGAACTGAATATTTTAACTCTGGAATGTTTTAATTATGGCAAATGATGAATGAAGAAAATGAGTTGAATTTTTGACTAGGAGTTTCTTGATTTCTTAAGATCATGAAAGGAATTAGTTCAGACTTCCGGCAAGAAAGGTTTAAGTCAAAGATAAGGCAGCAAACTCTACCAAAAAATTATTTTTTATGAATGGCGTGTGGCAACTAAGGTTTTTATTTACGTGGGGGGATACTTAACACGCAAAAAGGAACCGCGTAAAAAACCTTGATCATTCCAGGACCGTGTAAATATTGTGCGTTTAGATAAAAAACTTATAAACGTCGTTGGTGAACTGGCATCATGGCTGACTTCCGACCAAAACATATTGAGTCGTTTTATTTAAGCGTGCGCCACGAAATTTTCTGTTTTCAAATTCACATAAAATCAACGTTGCCACAAATTCATTTGAATCGTTTGTGTATCTCATTCTTATCCGTAAGAGTGTAATGTAATGTGGAGATACTCTGGTGGATACAGATTTATGTGTGGCAACGTTGCATATAATACACTGTTATGTTTTCAAACACAACTGTCAAAAGTTCGGAAGTAAGTTCGGGATCGGAAGTCCAGACTTCCGAAGTAAAATTTAGTGCTGGCCCTATAATAAGACCGAAGAGGATATTATCTACGTGAAAAATTAAGGAAATTTATACAAGGTGCATGGGCCTTGTGAAGACGCCTTCTTGAAAATGGCTCCCACTTAACTTTAAATTGCTGTAATTGACTGAAAATTGCATAAAAAATGAATAGATATCTACTGAGAGAAAGGGATTAAGATGGCAACTTTCGCTAAACTTTAAATACTGTTAATGGCCAAATATTGCAAGTAAACCCCCATAAAAGGAGTAGAAAAAGACAGAGCTGAACGAATAGAAGTCGAATTAGGCTTAAAAACAAGATAAAAAATTATTAGGAATAAAGCTTAACAAGATAGGGTTAATGATCTTGAGCGGAACTAAAGGGCTCAATTCGACGCAACTCGGAACAGTTGATCAATCGGTTTGGATAGGGGTTAAATCCGTAAAATTATTTTTTTAGTTCAGCGGATAGATCTTGGTTTCTGCTTCCTAAGGGGGCATCCATAAATTACGTAACGCTCCTAGGGGGGGGGGGGGGGGTGGTTAGCTCGAACGTTACGAATTGTGACATAGGGGAGGGGGGGAGGTATGCTGATCGTTACGTAACGATTTTATGTCATGCAATTTTGGCAGAATGATATGCAAACCAAAATCAGTTTAAAATTTGTAAGCTTCAACATGATTGAAACTGATTTGTAATCTTTCTTCTTTAAAGATTCTTAAATAGACTTCTTGAAAGGGGTATTAAATATCCGTGAAATAACCGTTGAAAAATATCCTACATTTAGGTACATTTACCCCTAAAACTTAATTCAACCTTAAGACGTAAATTTTACTATTTTTTCTCAATTTATTCAAAATATGCAATTTTGATTCTTGTGACGAATATCACTTAGTGGAATATATTTCGCTTAACAAGTTAGGCTTCTTGAACAATTTAAAGTAAACAAGGTAGATCATCAGTTTACAAGCAAAGAGCAACATATAACAAGATAATCAATTTATTTTATGAGAGAGTTATCATCAATGAGTACTAAGAAGCGATTTGGATAGATCGATATTAATTCCGTTTTTAAGAACGTTTAAAAATTTATGTTGAAATATTTTTTTACCTTCGAAAATCAGTATTCAAAATCATGAGAAGATGAGGGGGGGGGGGGGTCATTATCAGCGTTACGTAATTTTCATAGGGGGGTACGTCGAAGCGTTACAATTTGTGACATACGGGGGGGAGGGGGTCAAAAAAGTGCAATTTTTGCGTTACGTAATTTATGGATGCCGCCTAATGAAGATTTGTAAAATATTTTAGAGTAAATCTTAATAACTCTAGAGCTGTTTTACTGAAGAAAAAATTTTGATCTTGAGCCGAACCATTTTGTACTGTAAACATCTTGTATAGCTCTCATTTCTAATCTTTGTATAAACTTCAATTAAATTTCATCTTTAAAGATTTTATACTTAAAAAAATAAATGTTTTTCCGAGAATAAGAGAAACTTAGCCTTCCAAAGTTGTTCTCAAAATATATGTTCAAATTTATTAATTATTTAAAAAAAAATGATATCCAATTTTAGCTTTGATTCACTGCATCTTATTTTGAAAGAATCGATTTGCTAAACTCAAATTTTAGTGTTTAGTTTATCTTAAAAATTAAATTCATCTTCTTTTGTGTTAGGTACTGACTTTGTCGTTACCTTCAAAAATTGTTTGGGGCAATTAGACCCTAAAAGCTCACATTCAAATGTTTATACTTACAGTTTGATTGATTAAATAATTGCATGTGCGTGCACGATAAGGGTCGTATTGCCCCGAACAACTTTTGAAGGTAACAAAAAATCGGTTATACAAAATTAAGCCTTAAATAACAGATTTTGTAAAAAAAAAACTGGGGCGTTCTTGGGGGCGTTGAGAGCTTCTAGGGGGCGGTGAGCTAAACTTTTAAATTTGGGGGGCATTGGAAGAGCTCAGGGGCGGTGAGTTCATTTTCAAACTCACATTTTTACAAATAACGAAACAACTTAGAATTGAAATGACAACGAGTTCGTTCAATGCCCAGCAATTAAACGATTCTGAATAACTGAAAACCAAATTATAACTAGGTTAGAGGCAATATCTAAAAACTTGCAGTGGTGAGAACATTTGTCTCTGTAACTTGCAATCACGGACAGTTTTTTTTTAATTATGACAGATTCATTGATCAGGTTTTGTAAGAGTATTTTGGGTTGTACTAAAAAGCAACAATTTTCGATAGCAATGCCTGAAAATAATCAAAATGTATTGTCTTTAAAAATTGACGAAAAAAATTTCCGAAGAGAATCTGTGTTAAAAGGCGTCACAGATTTGATCATAGATTTTTGGAAAGATAAAGAAGATTCCTAACAAGCCGAATGAACTTTTATTAATAGTTCTGATTCGTTGGTTTTAATTCAATCGATAATAAAATGAAATTCGTCAATTTTTCATGATTAAACATCAAAAGTTGTTCAATTTTCAATAAATTGTCGGAATTAAGTTGTTGGAACCTATGTATACTCGAGGAAGAAACAGATTTCTAGTTTAGTCTACAATTGTCATGAATAAAAATTTCAAATTTATTATATAAAAAATACTATGTATTTTTTATGCTTTTAACGAATTAATAGTAACTATTTTGTGCATAACAAAAGGCAAATTTAACTTGTTTTGTTATTACATTTGTTTTGTTTGTTTTCAATGCTAAGTATTTGTCATGAAAAATTTATAATTTTCAAATTTTAGTCTTGGGGTTTGAAGCAATGTGATTTTGAATGAATTTTGAGTTTGGTATTGCTTCATTTGATGGTTATGTGTTGGATTTTCGGTTTTCTCATGTCAATTATAAAAAAAAATTTCAATGTGCTTTACTGAAAGTTTCAAATTATGCTACAATAAAATTTCAAAAGCTTTTGGTTTTGCAACGATACCAGTTAGCATTTTTTCATTAAATTTTTCAAAAATTCACTCAGGGGGACGTTGTGCTCGAAAATTTAGCAAAAGAGGGCGGTGAAGGAGAAAAGTTTGAAAACCATTGCTCTAAATAAAAGTGTTTTTGAGAAAAAAATCTGATTTCGTGTGATTTTATCCAAAAATTTTGTCATGGGTTTCTGTGATGCTAATTCCTTTAATTTTATTTAAAATTCATGATAATTTTGTTTTTTTTTTATTTCACTTGGAAAAGTCAGTTCACATTGAAAATTTTATAAACCTTTTTGAATTCAAAGTAAGAAACCTGAATTTAATATTGACCAGAAAATTATAATTTTGGAAATCCTTGGTTAATCTCTTCATTAAAAGGAAATCCATTAAAAATTTAAAAGTTCTGTGAAATCTGTGAATATTTCAAAATTCTATGTACTGTGACAAAGATTCTGTGATAAAAATTTGCTTAAAATTCTGTGAAATTACAAATTTATCTGTGATTTCAGCAACCTTGCTCTTAACAACTCATTCATAGAATAAAGTTTATTATAATTTCCTGTTTCGTTAAAATCACTTTGCATTAAAAAATATCAAGTATTTAGCTAAATTGATAAAGCAATTATTTCCCAAACCAATTTCCATGAGTTTGAGCTCAAATGTTGTCATCGAACACTAGGGAATCGGATTGGTTTTCACTACCAGGCCACCAATAAAATCGTTATGTTTTATAAACTTGATATCCTGGTGTGCTTTGCTACATTTTATACAACTGAAGGAATTTGAATTAAAATTAATTTGATTTTTTGTTTATTAGAGTGTCATCTTCAATTGGAATTTCAACATCAAGAACAATTTCTTTAAATGAAAGCTGTTTTTTAAAGTTCAAATAGTAATGGCAATGAAGATTGATTCTTATTCTGAAATAATGCGTTTATACTTTATTGGTTTCATTAGTTCTCGAATTATACCAAAAATATGTATGAAATCTTTCCTTCTCTTTTTCGTCGACCCTCTGAACGAAATAATCAAAAACTATTTCTTGTACCAAAAAAATTAAACTTTTTGTGGTCCTGGTACTTTGGTACTCTGTGACACAAATTAAAGTAATTTTTGGTTCTATTCGAACTTAATGTTACATCTTTTCTATCCTTAAAGCTGATATAATAAGAAAAATACAAAGCGCTGCATACATTCAAGAGTAAAAACCGCGTGTAAGACATAAGGCACAAGGCAGCGCACCTAGCGGTTTATATTGGAAGCTAGTAGTTCCACTCAAGATCAAAGATGTTGCCACTCAAGATCATATTTTACTTTTAAAAATTACGCGTTTAATTTATATTTTGATGGAAAACTCGTTACAAAAGCCCTGATAATGCCTTTTATGATTTTTTCTACCATTTTATTCATTAGAAATCAGTGTATAACGCTCAGGGGTCACATAAATTGACTTTCAAAGTCATCATAGATTGGTGAAAATTGCAGCAGAAAAGGCGTATGATTTCAAAACTTATAATGACATTTTTTCATTTCATACATTTTTAGCAAAAATAACAAAGCATGTATGAAAAGATCTTGAAAAAGTTAATTTTCAACATTTCAATAATATTCATAAAGTATCATTGCCTAGATCTTAGGAAAAGTAAATGGTTCCGCTCAAGACAGTTTACCCTATCACATACAGCTAAATAAAACAAGATAAAAAAAACGTATGATGAAAAAAATCATGGGTAAATACGTTAAAACAAGATAAAATAACATAAAATAATATAAATCGAAAGAAAACGAAATAGCTCAAGATAATACAAAACAATATAAGATAATTCAAGATAGACAAAACAAATTGTATAGAGGAAAGATGAAACAGAGTCAAACAAGTTCAAACGAATTAAGAAAAACCAATGAAAATCAAATAAACATAAACGAGACAATAAGAGATGCACTAGCTGCGATAGACATTGATTACATGTTCGCTATTGATGTTCGTCTATAATTCTTTTCATTTTTTCATATTTCCATATCTTCCTCCCTATACTGTTCCCTCCCAAAAGTGAAAAAAGTGATAAAGTTATGTAGACCTAAGCAAACAATTGTAAACATACAAAACGAGTTTGGCTCCTTAAAGCCTCAAGTTTGAACCGTTTCAAATAAAGAAATTACAAAAATAAATAATAATAATAAACGAGACAAAAGAAAATGAAATGTCGTAATGAAAATAAAACACGATAAAACAAACAAGATTTAATAATTATTACAAACAAGAGTTTCTTTCAAATGATGCAAGTAGTCACTTTGGTTTTTCAAACACATTTATTTTCTGTCGGCATGTTTCGATTTCTATAGTTAGTGTTTCTGGGTTGATTATACATCTTCACCACACATTGAAAATCAAAAGTACAAATATCCGGAACCGGTACACTTAATAGTTCGCAATTGGTTTTTTTTTATAAATTATAAAAAATGCTTGCTTCTTAACCTGATAGCTTTGGATAACTTTTTGATTTTTTTTGAAACTGAGTTGAATGTATTTTGCTGTTTTTAAATTTTTAAAAATTCTTTTTAATAAATTAGAAAAAAAAATATCGTTTCGAAAAAAGTTTGTGCTGATCTGAATTTAATCTTCAAAAGAAGTTCTTGAGAATGTTGACTTACCAAATCATTCGTTTATTAACATAATTTTGAGTCGTGCGCTGTTTATAGTTACATTTAGAACTAAACGTAGATGTTTCGGAAGGTTAGATTTCATATTTGATGTTCAAGATGGTCGCAGATTCGAAGCACTTTTTTGATAGGATAGATGAGACGGATGGTGAAGCAGAATGATTTTGTTTTTTTTTTTTTTTTTGGTTAACTCATACAATATAATCACAAGCGCCTATAGTTTAAATAGTTTAATTAACAAAAGATTCCATCAAAAAGAAGCCATCATTCTTAGTCTAGTTTGGTTAAAGATTAGAGCAAAAGGTTGTTTCCGCCTTTACTCGCGCGCCTTTGATAAATTCAAACCATTACAGCATTTTCAACAAGCAATATTTACCATTAGTACATTTAGTTAAGAGATGTTATGGGTTGATTTTGATGATACTTTAAGTGTTCTAGAGTAGAACTGAAGGAAATACTCGAATTTATTGCAGAACGATTAATAGTGATTTATTCTTTCATTGGCTTCAAGTCTTCACTTATTTTAATTGAACTAAGTTGAAATAATTTAAGGAATTTTTAATCAGCTGATGCGTTCCTATATGTAGCACAAGTTCATCAACGAGTTACGCGACAAAGGCTTTCCATGTTTTTGTTTGAATATGTTTCGCACTGCGGTTTCATCTAATAACTAGAACCCTTTAAATAGTTACTCTCTTGTAGTTTGTTTTTTTTTGGTTGTTGTTGTGTTGATTTTGTAGAGATTATATGGTGAATATTTGGTACACGTTTTTTTTTTTAAGTTTCTATACTTTTGTTTTACCTCAAATGGATTACAGCGTCCAATAACCTGTTCTAATGTTTTACATATGTTCCACTTGAATTGCTACTAAAATTTTGCGCTTATATTTTTTGAATGTTCAAGTAATAAAAAAGGCATTTTATGCGGGTGTCCAAGCAGCAAGTCTACTGATTAAATGCTTCTCAGTGTGATGTTAATCGTATTTGTTATTTTTTCATTTGCTATGCTTCGAAAGCAATTGCATTGGACTAGTAAGAGCGCTGCATATTCAATAATTAGTACATACGACACGAATTTATATGTTCACTTTCACAATTAGAGCAGCGGATTGCGCCTATCCTAAATCTGGAACCTAAAGGTAATTTTTATCCATTAGAACTGAACACTTAAATTTTGGAGCGGTTTTTCTTAACCTGAATAGGATTTTTGCTTTTAATGTTGTATTTTTCTCCTCTTATTGGTTGGGAATGATACGTCTTTGATTTTTTTTCACCTCTTCTCTATCTCTCTTTCTATTATGTTTAACATTTCATTGACTAGCTAATAGCACAAAACAATTCTTACACCTAATATTAAACACTTTTCATTGGCTTGGTAACTTAAAGTAAATGCAAGCATGGTAAATTTTTTGGAAAAAAAGGAAAAATTTGAATATTTAAAAAAAATCAAATTGAAACTATTTAATAACAAAACGTTAACTAAAATAAAATAAGAAAGTCATGTTTTTGATATTCACCCAAAAAAATGGATATTAATTATGGAAATTACAAAAAAGCAATGTGGCCCCAAAATTTCAGAAACAACAAAATGATGTAAAAATGATGGTTCTTATGCGTGTGATCAAATCAAAAGTTCTATTCCATATAGATCATAAACTATTACTATGAAAATATTAACACACAATATTAACACAACTCAATGACTCAATTCATAACATAAAATGTAAAGGCAATCTCAGAAGAATGCTTTGATTCAAAAGTCCCAGTTCACAAGTTAAGGAAATAGAATTCCAACTTATGTAATTTGAATTCAATGTTTAGAATTATTTGATAAAATTGGGCTTGTGATATAGCTCAGACGACAAGTCAGTTGCGCTTGAGCCGATGTCCGCAAGTTCGAGCCCAAGAGTTAAAACATCGAACACAGTTGTACCGGGTAAGTTTTTCAATAACTGTCTGCCAACTGAAACTTTTATATCGAGTCGCGAATGCCATACAGATGGTTGAACGACTATAATCGAAACATAAAAAAACAAAATATTGTTTTGACAGCCAAGAAAACGTCAGCTCAAGTTTAAAATGTTTGAGATACCACGAACTGGAGTAACAAGCAACACTTTTCAACTGGCTTAAAAAAAAATATCCACAGATATTCATACCGCTTATGCATCGGGATTTTAAAGGTTGAGATGACATCGAATTCGTGTTATCAGAAAAATTTTTGGTTCCTTGAGTTGTTCTTAATTCTGTAAAAATGTATAATTTTCACTCTACCCAGAAAAATAGGTACCTAATATGCAACAAATTTTTTTCTGTTAATAAATCTTAAGGCATAAGCGCGATGCATACATTTAGGGGTTAAAAAAACTACAAAAAATTGTGGTATTTGAAATCATAAAAATTATCGTTTGGAAGGATGAAATTTTACTGTTAACGAAAAATCATATTCTAGCAGGAAAAGTGATCTACAAGATGTGACTTTGATTTGCATTTTGTTGAATCCCACTCCAGACTGGTGACAGAATATTTTTTTTTTGAAAACTGGCTATTTTCCGAAAAACACTTTTACACCAACAGTGTTGGAAAAGAGATTTTTAATCAAAAAAAAGTTTGTTAGTAGTATGGTTGAACCAATCTGTCAAACTGGGTAAAGATTTTTATGGCATCGAAACTAAATTTTCTTATTTGCGTATTGCTCGAGTTTACAAATTTCCAATAAGAATTGAAAATTTAAAAAAAAAACAACTAAGATGTGAAAGACTTTGTTCCGTATGACGGTACAATTTTTGAATCCTTAAAAAAAACTCGGAATTTTAAGTCCTGAACTCTGGGATTTTAATTAAATAATAGTTTTTTTTTATTGTGTTGAAGCAATAAACTCTTACCTCAAGAAGCAAGGTTACCTCAAATTGTGTGATTCTTTGGAAAAGCATTGCAAATATCAACAATTTAAAACATTTTTGAAGTTTTAATGGAAAAAAAAACAATTTACTTTACCTTGACTCCTTATTTCCATGAATTAGAGCCAGTAATCAAAGTTCGAAAGTGACATAAAAATATATAATTCTCTAAATTTGTGAAAAATTTATAAATTCTGTGAATTCTGTGAAGATCTAAAACAATCTGTTATCTGTAACAAAAATTTTGCTCAAATTTCTGTGATAATAAAAAAATTTCTGTGACTTCGGTAACCTTGGTCTTGAGTTCAAAATAGACGTAGTTCTCAGAACAAAATATTGAACTTAGATTTAAAATGCTTAAATTACAGTTAATCTTAAACCTTAACTTATTGAACTTATTTGAAGTTGATATTTCTCAAATATCAATTTTTTTTGTTTAGACTTTTTTCACAGATTTTTCCCAAATTAAGTGCTTTAATTTAAAATGTTTTTGTAAATGTTGAATATGTTGAATTTCACTTCAAACTCAAGAAACAATCGATTTTTGTTTAGGAAATAGTTTAAGAAGTTTATTATGTATTTAGTTTAGCAGTTTAAGTATATTCTCAAATTCATCAATTCTGAAATCTGAAATCTCAACAAAAAATTCAGAAACGAACATTTTAAGCAATAATATTTCCATATTTTTGGAAAAATAAATCGAATGCAAATGCGTACTGATTAAATCTCGAAACTGATTTAAATTTTTTTATTCCATGCATCTTACTAAAGGTTGCCAGATTTTTCCAGTACGTATTCGGGCCGGTCAAATCTAGGGAATTTTATATAAAAACCTGGAAAAACCGGGTATGTGATTTTAAAAATAACGACCATAAATCCGGGCAATATCCGGGCAAATTTTGTCAAAATCCTGAATTTACTTTATTAAAATCAAGAATTTAGTTTAACCTAAATCATTGACAGCTTTTAAATCTCATTTGGAAGTATAAATAAAACAATTGTCTACATCACAATTTGTTTTTTATTGTTTGATTTACCAGTGAATAAATCTAGGCAAAATACGGCCGTTTTTTTTAATGAAATCCGGGCAATCAGGCCGAACCGGACTGTTCCCAAATTTTGTATTAAATATCCCGGCAAACCCGGAGAAAACCGGGCAATTTGGCAACCTTTATTTAACTGATATTGTTTCAAATATATTTCGCATTTTGGATGTACAATCACAGGTGTCATCATCATCAATGAAACGTCTTAGAAAATTTCTGATGTTTTCACTCATTATTATACTTTTGAATACAAGTTCAGCAAACCATCAATACGCAAAAAGCATCCTTGAGTAAGCGCTAGATTTACAAAACTCGAACCTTTAAAACGACAATGAAGAATAACAAAATTTAAAAGATAATCAATCAAAGACAGAAGTTGAATTGACGTACCTATGAATCAATTGTTGAATATTAATTTTAGAATAATTTCAGTTGCTTAAGACAGGATTCAGATTTTATTTTTTAAACTTTCGAAATTGTGTCTTCCAAATGAAGGATTTATCTACCACTTTTTATTCAGTGTTCAGATAGCATTATTTGGTTTTAAAATCAAAGTTTAATAGCATTATTTAGGTTTAAAATCAAACTTTCAAATTTAAACTTACTCAGTATATAGAACACTTTTTTTCGGTTATAATTTTCAAACGGAGGAATGAGAGCTTATATTCGAACATTTTATTTGTAATAACTTTAAGAATTCTTTCCTTTTGATTATTGATATTTAAAAAGATTTAAAAATATTCATCAGCACAAAATACTCATAGGTTATTTGGGGAAATCATATAATTTCAAGGTGTTTAAGGTAAATTTCAGTTTTGTTTCCGATATCTTTAGGGTAGAATGAGAAATCCTTGGGGATACTTGAATGCTTAGCTATATTTCGGAACTGCAATTTCTTACAAAGATCAACAGTTCTAGAAAAATTTGCCAACCTACACTCCAAAAATTATTGCCTGTATAATTACATAAATGTCCTGTAACAAAAAGGAGCAGGACATTGACCGTAATTTTACAGGTCGAAAACATGATTACGTGACATTTAATTTTAAGTGTACAACTTTTTTACAGGACATTTGCTGTAATAATAAATGAAGCTTCGTTAACAATTCAAATTTACAGGTTTTGTTAATTACAGGTGATTAATTTTAAAGATTGCAGTTATCAGTGACACGTAATAGTCAAAAATTTTTTCTGTGTATGCAAAACAACTATGCTAGAAGCTGAAAAAAAAATTAAACAAATAGAACTTTTCGAGTTGTTGCATAAGTTTGAATAATTTCATAAAATGTGACTCGAAGATCTTTTTTCATTCATTTAAAATGTTTATTAAATAAAAAAATGGATAGCATAAATATTCATTTAAATATCTCATTATTTATAGTATAATATAAACTTTACAATGCCATATTTCAGTTTTAGTTCTCAAAACTAATTAAACAAAGAATATCCTAGATCATTCAGATTTTTTACAGCTTCTATATTTGAAGTTCAAAAATTAATTTTTTAAAAATAGGAATCTCACTGAATTCCAAAACAATGAAACCAAATATGCATTTACAGTACTCTTAATTAAGATGATTATCTTATCTTTGGATTCAACGCTCTGAAACCCATTTTTATCTCTGAAAAATTCACATAAGCTTAGTTTTATAATTACAAATAACTTTTATTGTACTAAAAACTGTAGTTACAAGGAAGATTTTTCCAATTTTTTTTAAAATTGCATTGCTACAGGGACTAAAAAACTTGACTTTCTGTTCTCTTGAGGTTGTTGTTTTTACACACTTTAGCAATTTTTCCCTTAATGTTGAAACATATTCACCCTCTAGTGCTCAACCCCGCTTTTTGACGGGTTTTATTAAAATTGTCATAAAATCGCATCGAAACATTGACAAAAATTAAAAAAAGCTATGAACAATAGTTACTTTTCATACAAGTTGTAACATCTCAGTTATTTGTAATTTAGCTATTTAATTACATGAAAATATATTAAGATAAGGATCAGTGTTAATATGTTTCAAAATTTAAGATAAATTGGTTGAAGTTACATCCGAAAAAGTACAAAAAGTCAAGTTACTTTGCCCATGTAGCAACGCAATGAATTAAAAAGTAAGAAACCTTACTTTTTATTACACACAGCAAAATTTTTTTCCTGTAAAATTACGCAAATGTCCTGTAACAAAAAGGAGCAGGACATTTAACGTTGTTTTACAGGTCGAAAACATAATTACGTGACATTTAATTTTTAGTGTACAACTGTTTTAACTTTCAAGGAAAACAATTTAAAATTACATGTTTTGTTAATTACAGGTGATTTATTTTGAAGGTTGCAGTTTTCAGTGACACGTGAAAGTAAATTTTTTTTCTGTGTAGTTTTTAGTAGAAAAAAAGTTAAGTTTATGCAATTTTTGAAAAATTGTCAAAAAAAACTTCTCATCTATAAATTTTTTCGTTGAACAAAAGTTATTAACTAAGCTTCTGTGAACCGAAAATTGAGTTCTAGAGGGTGGAGACACACTTATTGGTTTATTTTTATATAATTTTTGTTCAAATTGACCACAAAGAACTTATTTTTATCGAATTGTTGTCATTGTTTCCCGACACCGTCTTTAAACAAGATTTATGTTTCATCCCTGTTACCTAGCTTAGAAAAAAGATTATCAAAAAATCAAACCATGACTAAAATAACTCTAAGGTCTAACTGCATTAATATTGTTAAGATCGTCAAACACATGGATTAAACATTTCAGAGGATACCAGATCGATAATTTTTCGGAAAACACATAAATTTCAAGTTTTTTTTATGTTTTTAAGCTTCTCTTAGCTGTAGTCTGTAGCTTTCGACAACTGTTTATCAAACAGTTTTCATTAGTATGGATTGTTAGAATAACATATTTTGAAACATTGTGCGTTAAAAGTAAGTAAAAAACAGGCTTGGTTTTGATTTTTTACCGATTTTTGAGAAGGCTGGGTTAAGCACTAGAGGGTTAATATAAGTTTCTGATTTCGAACGTTCGGGACAATTTTAAATTTTAATTTTAATTTTGAATATGGATTTGCATTGAAAACCTACTCAAATCCGAATATTCATATATTCCAATGAGATAATTGAGCTTAATAAATCCATTCATTAAAAAATTTTGAATATGTTTAGGTGAGAATGGGGATACCCTGTAAACATTTTTGTAGGTACATTCTTATGCTGTTTTGGTATACGTTCCATATACATTATAGAATGATCGTATGAAAGTTGAAAAAAAAACAGCATTTACCTACCAAAATGGAGGCATTATCTATACATACATTATTTTCATTTCTTTCTAAAGCGACAAAAATTACACCAATTTGGCGTTATACGACACCTTATTCGTAATTATCGGAAGAATGCAAGAGAGCGCAAGATTTTGCTCTCATAGCCTTCAAATTGTTGCCAGCGACAATATTTTCCAGTTCTTTATTTGGTCAATATTATTCAATTCTCATCTGACTTTTAGCCATCTAGACGCACTGCTGGTTGCAGAGAGAACATGACGATGATTTATTCACTTGAAGTTCACGCGGGAGCAAAATCATTTAAAAATTTACAAACATGGTGGACTTTCTATCGTATCCGATTTAAACTGACTTTAGACGACATTTTATACGATCTTTTCAGTGAGCAGTTGTAATTGCGATCGCCGTCTTTTGCTGTCTCTGACAGCGTGTTATTTCAAGTTTATATGCTGCAAAAATTAACAGATACATGAACCCATATATGAACTAGAAGCGTTTTCGTGGGACTTAAAAAAATGAGACATTTTAAATGTTAAAGGAGACATGATCCTTTAATCAGGGTGCCCTAAGCTTCGGCAAAAATTATGCAAAATCTGAGGTTAAGTTCCATTGACATTTTTCGCCATACTAGATAACATTTCATAGTTTATAAGTTTCAGATCAAGAGAATTCTAAAAGTAACTACCCTATAGTCATTCCATGCTTAAAGGTGCAACTTGGAAATTTTTAGATAAAATCTTGTTATGAGCCCTTTTTATCAGAATATTATTGGATCAATATTAGTCATCGGATAACTATCAATGTTTTCGTGCTTAGCGATGATGAACGTTCATTCAGAGAAAAATTTATCTTTTAGAATTCTAGGGACCAAGTGGCCGACCGTGGCCCAGAGGATAGCTATAAAATCTTCCAAGCCAAAGGTCATGAGATCGAATGCAGGTCACAGCATACATAGTACACTTTCTGTGGGTCGGCGGTTCTAGCATTTGTATGATACTCGCCATTTTATCCTTGAAAGATGTACGCCAAAGAATTAAATGAATTAGATCTCTTCAAAGAAATATAAAGTTTCACTGAGATCCTGTACGTGTGTGAGCGCGTTTTTTTAAGTGAACACATAACATACATTTTGGAAAACTTTTTCTTTGAAAAATTAAAAGTTTACTATAACTTTGAAAATATGGCATCGAGAGGTTCAAGTTATACTCTAACGATTGACATATCGGAATGAATATTTATATTATGATTTTTTCCTATAGGAAACATTTTGAAACGATAAAAAAATCTTCGAATAACATTTTGTTAGATTTTTCAGACAAAGTGCAATAACTCATAGAATAAAATTTAATTTTTGTTGTTTGTTCTATTTTACTAATTTTTCTAGAACATTTTAGCTTTGTGAAACATTCCAGTTTGGAGATATAGCTGAGGGATCAAGTATTCTCATTCTTCCCTACCAAAATAGATTTCAAGTGAATCTGGATGTTAAATTCACATGAATATTTTTTCTGCTGAATTCTGCTCCGAAAAACAGTATACAGTTAATTCAAACTTCTTCTATTGAACAAGTGACTTATTTAAATTATGAAATATTAAAATATAATGGAAGCTTTCATTTTTGAAAAAAAATTCAATGTTACATCAGACTGAGTCAATTTGCACTTTTAGTTTTGTATGGGAAAATCGAATATATTGTACTTAAAACTCAACATCATTTTTGTTCCTCTGTGAAACCAACCCTGCTTATGGGTTTTGTTCCAATTTATATTTACACGCTGAACAACTTTGTTGAAGACTGTGACTTGATATCTTAATAGACAAGAAATTTATTACCTTATTATTAAGGGTATGCCTTTTGGCCTTGAAAAACAATAAATTCAATTGGCATCACTGCTGGTGTCTCGTGAAGTATTGCATGGAAATTAGTCATGCAGTACTTCACTAGGTACTCAGCAGTGATGTTAATTGTAATGATTATTTTTCAATTCCAAAAGACATGTCACTATCAAAGGGCTTATTACTTTTTTGCCTAATAAGAAACGGAATTACAGTCTTAGACATAGTTGTTCAGCGTAAAATTTCCTTTAGAATATTTGTTTATTGGCACAAAAACCATTCGCAGGCTCGGTTCCACAGGAGAAACAAAAATGGTGTTTATTTTTCAGTACATAATATTCAATTTTTTCATACAAAACTATAAGTTCAGATTAACTCATGTAATCGTTACTTAAAATTTCTGCAAAAAATCATGGATGAGTTCTAAACCAAAACGAAGCGTTTTAGAACTCAGGGCGTAAGAAATTCAAAGATGAACGCAGATCGACTAAGTCAAATGTTACAATGTTTTGGCGGTCGGTATCAAAGTTTTAAGTTATACAGTTTTTTAGAAAACATATTTTTTATGTTAAAACACGTTTTGAATAAACCATTTTTACATTTTTTTTGGGTCAACTTGCCAGAAATACGTAAACAACATAAAAACGTAAAAATAAAACAAAATCAGAACCATACAAGTAACATGCTTTTTTGTCACACCTTGCCAGAGCTGTTCTACCAAAGCCATTAGCCCTCTTCTAGTTTTACCATCTACAAGTTATGTTACAAGAGCTCAACCCAACCAGAAGTCTTCGAGTTTCATCCACCTGCAAGCTTCTTACAGGTTAGTCTCGGTCCGGTGTGGATTGACGGTGTATTTGCTCAGATGAAACTGCTGCGGCATCTGTGCCACTGCCGTTCCCGGGAAGCTTCCCTTGATCCGTTTCATGGTGCTGGTGCTGCTGCTCGACACTGTCGTCTCATCTACGACAGCTTTACTCTGCGGTTGCGTTTGCGGTTCATTGGCTACCGTACCGGAAGTGGTCGACGAAGATAGCCTTCGCCCTATTGAGGACCACTCGTTCTGCTTCAACAGGAACTGCTTCACGTTGTACTCCATCTGGGCGATATCCACACTGTTTCGGTCGTCTTCTTCTACTCCTCCTCCTTCAATTTGGAGCGGTCCATGGTGCGGGAGAGATTCTGTTGCTGAAATGTTTTCCGGATGCTGGTGCCAGGAACTTACATGATACGTGGACGATCTCGATTTGTTGTTGGCATTATTGATGGCTTGAAAGTTTGCCGGATGCGAGCTGTTGCTATTGAAGTCAAGTTGGGTGGTGTTTCCAATGCTTGTAGTCTTTAAACTAGATGTGTGCATTCGCTGAGTTGCCGCGATATTGGTTTGAGCAAATATATTGTTATTACTGTTGCTGATAATGTGGTTGTTGTTGATGGAATTGCTATTGCTAAGTAGATTATCGCTATGAGTCTGTAGTTGTGATGTATTATTAACACTATGACTAAGTTTGGTATCACTAGCTATAAGTTTGGTTTCTCTAACGGTACCGTTATTGTGCTCTATCAACAATGCGCTACAGTTGCTGTTATTGTTGTTCAAGCTGTCGACTAATGCGATATTTCCTGTGGTCGCTTCCGTGTCCGATTCCGTATTGCTCAAACCGTCTGGGTTCGTCAGCTTGGAATTGTTTTGAACCCATTCCGCAACTCGAGACAGTTGCTGTCGCCTCAGCATAGCACTCTCCTGAATATCAATCTCGCTTGATATTGAACTTGACTGAGTGCACGACTTCTTCGAGTTGATATCGATACCTTCCAACTTGTTCACATTGATATCCAGTCTCGGTTTTCCAACAACGGGTGCCACTTGTTGCCCTATGTCATTATTAAACAGCAGGTTATTGACTTCCTCTCCAGCGGTTCTCACCCGATCCGAAGAGGAGTTCGGACTAGTTGTTGTACTCATGCTACAGATATCTTTTCTAGTTGCTGCTTCGCCACGTTCCTCTCCCGATCCGCCAGTAGCTACTCCCGATTTATCCCCTCCTACTCCACCCTCATTAACTCCAACCGTTGGAAGATTGGTGGTTTTGATTGCTCCGTTCAATCCGATCGATGGATCATCGTCCAGCAGCAGTTCTTCATCCAGGAATTTTGATCGCCTGGTGTAGACAACGGGTTGCTTGTCAGGCGTTTCTTCCATAGCCAAATTGTCCAGTAGTTCATCTTGTAGACTATCCAGCAGTATGTTGCTGGAGCCGTTTTGGATGCGTAGTGAACAAATTCGAGGGCCGGACATCTTTGGATTTTCCGCCTGAAATAGAAAATGACGATTTTAGTCAAATTGAAATTAACAAAATGCGATGAATAGATTCACATGTTTTAGAAAAACTTATTTCAAAATTACTAGTAATATAATTTTATTAATTTATAATCTACTATCATCGCCCTCTTTCAAAATGAAAACAATTTGCGAACAAAACTTGAGGAACAACCGGGAAGCGTTGAATTTGCGATCATGTGTATCTAAATGTTTGTACTTTTTGTTTTTCCTTAATGCAGATCATTTGCAGTGCCAAAAGTTTAATTTCGCAGATCAACCGCCAATGATGGTTATCACCCCATAATACTGCTACATTATTCACATTGCGTCCTGTTCTGTTCAGGGATCGTTGGGAAGAAATATTTAAAGACACCTGCATCGAGATATCGGTAAGGGGAGAACTATCCATAAAACCTGAAGCTCCTTAAAAAATTCGGCTAACAAGAAATATGTGAACTACCAGCTTCCAAAAAAACCAAAAGAGCATTTTTGACCGTTACACATTTCATTTTAACCTGCGATACCATAGCCTCCAATTAAATATACTTTAACCCAGAGTTGAGCATCCTTTTGATGCAACGGGTCACTTCTAATTTGAAATTCTTTCGGCGGGCCGCATTAAAGTTAAATTTAGGTTACAATAGTTTGCAGAGCTTTACGTAATTTTTTATAACGACAAATTTTCGACAAAAATATAACTGGAAAAGGAAAAATAAAACGAATTCCTGTACTTGCATTCAAGGTGATTAAACCAGCCGAAATTGAATAGGTTCGTCACTCAATCTTGATCATTTTTCAATAAATTAACTTTTTTGATTGATGTGAGATACGTCATCACTTCCATTTAAAAGTTTCATGGAGCTTAATTATGGCAATTTTTTTCTGTGCCCATTTTCGAGAAGTTTTTTCAGAGTTCATTTAAATTTAGTAGAAAAGCTTCATTTTTTTTCCTATGAACGATAATTTTTTTTTAATTTGATATTCCGTATGAAATCATTGCATTGAGATGTTTAACAAGGTTTCAAAATCATAAAAACCTCATAATTTCAAAGATTTTAAACCAGATTTGTCAAAGTCACAGTTTCCATTTAAAATTCTGGGTGATTTTACAGATTTCATAAATTTCCTCAATTTATTTTAGATTCCTCTTGGAAAATCTTTCTATTTATGGCTGAATCTTGAAAATCTCTCAAGTTAAATCTCTCAATTTATTCAATGTTTGGCATGATTTGTCTATCAAATTTCTTAAAACAACATGACATTTTTGCAACGTCAATTTTGACGAAATTTGAAACGAAAATTAAACTGAATTGAATATTTGATATTCATGAACCCGAAAGTCAAATCATTTCGCTGTCCTCAACAAAGTTGTTGAATGATTTAAAGTATTTAATATCCAATATTCAATAACTTTCTTCAATCATTTCATAAGAAGTTGTAATTTTATTTTTTGGACTTTCTATGAATTGTAGATTTCAATTTTTAGAAAGTGGCGTATCTCTGATACAAGAATATCTTGGCAATATTTTAGTCCCTGATTTCATAAAACTTTTGGTTTTAATGTAGATTTATTGGTTTATCAATTATAAAAGATCGATTGTTTGGGTACAATCATCAATTTAATAATTTCCACCCGCCATAGCAACGAAACTAGAAGTGATAGACGGAATCTCAGGACGCCAAAATTTTACAAAATCAGTTATTGAAACAAAGGCACCAAAAATGCTGTTCCCCTGTCAAGTCGTTACTAATTTTTTGGGTTAAATTACAGAATAACGGATATTGTATTCGTCTATAAATCAGAATTTCGCTGAGTCTGAGAAACAAAGATAATGTTATAAGTTACTCTAAAACTGGATAGATTTAATAAAAAATTTAAAAAGAATCTTAACAACAATATTTGAATTAAATGAATTAAAATTTTCACCGTTGTATCGAGTAATTACTTCATCTTGAAAGGTGTTTGAAATAAAGTGTCAACAAACAAGTCCGAAATTTGGCGGAATTTAGACTTAAATTAGGCTTAAGACATTTCATTTTACGACACTATATGACGTTCACGAACGGAAACTAATTTCTAATTGTAAATTTCGATTTGCAATTCAATTAACCTTTTGTGTAACTCTCTAAACTTTACATACCAAAACCTTACCTCGTCAAGTTGGACACCATGTAGGTGTTAACCTCTCACGACACGGTCCACAGAAATCACAAAACAAATCTTAATTTTAATATCGTATCCTTCATTACAAAAAATATTGATTTAAAAAATATCATTTTTGTTAATACAAATACTATTCTAATGAGAAATATTCTTCAAGAGATCAATTTGCCATAATCATTTTTTTTCTTTGTTCTTCTCAATGCTCAACATCACATTTAAAAAAGTTTTGATAAATTACCCAAGGCCACAAAATTTACATTTTCTAAGCTGCAATGAATTTGAACGTAATTTTGACTAATTTGGGTGCCCTGAATTTGATTACGTTTTTTTGTCAGCTTTTGTTATTGAAATAACTTGGGTAAAATGGGTTAAAACAATTTAAGAATGTTCTGCACTTTTTTGACAAAACTCTTAAACAAAAAAAAAAACATCTTTTAAAAAAAGGTTTAAATTCATTTTCAATTTTCCTCAAGATTTCAAGTAATTTTAAGTTTTGCGAAAAAAGTTGAAGAATTATTCTATATATTTACTTTTCCTCATTTATCGAGTTATTAAAACGGTTTAAAATCAAATTAAATTTTGTATATTTTGGCAGGTTCCACTAAATTCATTAAATGAAATCATATTTTTACTAGTACATAATCATATTTTTCTAAATTTTTAAAAACTGTTGAATCAACTGTTAAGAACATCATCATACAAATATTACTCCTTACTTGAATGAACAAAATTAGAATCAAATTTTTCTTAAATGTAAGGTTGATAGTTGCTCAGTTATCAGTTTTTATATGATTGATTTAACTAAAAAATGACACATTTTTAAACTCCATATCACAAAAACTAAATGTGATAGTCCAAATTTGGCAAAATATTGAAGTTTAGGATGCTAATATCTACCAAATCAACAATTGAAATTCAACCACCAAAATGCTTCTCCCTTGATTAACAAATTAAATTCTTAAAAGAAGTTTTTATAATGATAAAACGTGTTTATTGAAAAAAAAATCCTTCTTGAATGGTAAAAAAAACTTGACTTTTGATCTTTACCTTTAATTTTAATTTTCAAATGAATTTAACAAATTTTATTGAATGTTTTTTATCAATTTTCAAATAAATTTACCAAGTTTTAAAGCAAAACATTTTTTTAATTTTTAGGAATATTTTTAATAACATTGTCTATGTTTTTCAATTCAGAATTTTAATGTACTAAAAACATAAACCTTCTTTATTTTTTCCTAATAAAAATTCACATTTCAAATCGCGATATTTTTTTTCAAATTTAATAAACTACAGCGGATTTTTTTAATCAACCCAATCAAAGAAATATAATTGAACATACATACATAAGGGTCCAGCGCTTGACCGACGCATGGGGCTGAGATAAAAGATCTCCAATACTGGCAAAATTAAGTTTGATGCTAAATAACAATTATCATTTTCCTTAAAATTAATCATGGTTAATTTTTTTTAACCTGATCTGACATTTATTTAAGAATTCAATATATATTTTTAAAATGTGTGTCTTGAAAATATTTATTGTAAATTTTAAAACTGGACTGCTAACAATTTATTTCGAAACAAATTTTTAGTTCAGGATAAGAATCATCATTCTGAAAATTTTGTTAATGACTTACTGAAAATATCATAGATATGAAACTTTCAATGAGATTTTATTTAGAAGTTTTATTTATCAGTTCAATTTATTATTGTTGAGTTTGTGTGATATTTATGAGTAAGAAAATTATGTGAGAAATCTATTTGCATATTCATTTTGTATTTTTGGTATTGTTGTTATTTTTAGCTAAATTTGAATTTCGAAACCTCCCCCCCCCCCCCCCCCCACCCTTTGGATGAGTCCTTCGCACGGGCCTGTCACAAGCCCATTTCAAGATTTTGAAAATGAAAGTTTGTTCCTTTTTATTAATTAATTAATTTATTTGTGCTCCTTATCAAATTCTTCCTTCTTCAAATCCGCCAAGAATTTTTTTGAAATGTTTTTAGTTATAAGGTCGATTAATTCAAATTTCAAACAAAATCACGTTGATTAAACTTATCTTAGATTAAAATATAATATGCAGATGAATATGATTAATTTTTAACATTTGAGAAAGATTTTTTTGATAAAAACGTCTTACCAAAATAATTCCAGAGACATCATATTGGTGCGTTTGTTTTGATGATTTATATGGTAGACTATAGTGCGCTGAACTCGAATCTTTGATTAGATTTTTTCTATCACCTTTCGTTTTTGTGATATGAAGTAGTTAAGTTTTGAAATGAATCAGTTTTTAGTAAAATGAATTGTTGATAACTTATGAACTTACATATTAACATGAAACAAAAAAACTTATTCTGAATTTATTTATTAGATTTTATTAAATAAAGAAATAATATTTTGCTGATGATGTCGATCAATGATCTATGAACAAAATCTATAGTCGTAATAATTCGGAAAGACAAGTATTTCCGACATCACTGAAGAAATTTGCTAAAATCTAAGGTTTAATTTTACTTAGCAAATTTGTTGAAGTCTGATTTGGTTCTTTAAACATTCGTTAAAAGTCTATTTTATTAGAGAATTTAGAACAGTAAACTGATAGAAAAATTCTATAACTTCTATAATAAGTCTAAAGTCAAAATAACTTGGTTCTTGAAAAATATTTCATATCTGCATAAAATTTGTAATGGTATAAACTATTTTTTATCTATGTGATAAATCATTAAAAGAACTGATAAACTTGTTGAGATACACTTATTTTAAAAACGGGATAGGGTTTTTGTGTTTCAAGGTTTGAGTTTCAATTCGTGATCGTCATGAAGTGTCGTAGAATGAAATGCTTCAGGCCTGATAAAGAAATAAAAACCTCAAGGCAATTTTCTGACATGTTTGCTATCATTTATTTTCAAAAACCTTTTGGAATCAAGTAATTTTACGTTACTGCGGTAAATGGAGGTTGCCAGATTACCCGGTTTTATCCAAGTTTTCCCAATATTTAAAATGAAATTTGGGAAAAGTTCGGTCAAATCAAATTAAAAAACAAAATGTGTTGTCAAAATTTTTTATTTATGCGTCTAAAACAAATATTTTTAAGCAAGTTTCATACAAATAATCATGAAAAGTTTTTGGAAGACTTAAAAATGATTTAAAATCTGCTGATAAATTTTAAAGAAGACATTTATATTTAATTTTTTTTCTTGATTTTTGATCAGTTATTCCTTGGTTTTGAACAAATTTGCCTGGATATTGTGCCGGTTTTTGGGACAATTTTAAAATCAAATGCCCGGATTTTTCCTGGTATTTAAAAGAAATAGCTCGGATTTTGACGGCCCAGATATGTGCAGAACAATTTCTTGCAAACATATGGTAACTTTATTTCTTGAACTGAACATTTTACTTGAAATAAACTCCTATAAGGGAGAATGGGTTAAACCACTACATCCCCTCCATTTAACTAAATTAGAGGATTGAATTAAATTTGGAATATGGGAAGAATAGTGACAAGTTTTAACAAGTTTTGTCAATAAATAAGTATATTCAGAAAAAATCCTTCGTCAATTGTATATTCAACAGTTTAAAAACCAGCACTGTAGAACTGTTTAAAAGTTCAAATAATCTCCGATAAAAATGAAATTAAAAATACTACATACATTTCTGCAGAAGAAAGTGTCAATAAAATCGTTAAGTAATCCATACAATATTTTTCCTGAGCATATTCGCTCAAAACTCTCATCAAAATTTTAATGATTCTCATTTTGCAACAATACTTTTGGAAAACCAAACATTTATTTGGGAAAAGTGTTTGTGAATAAATGCTATGGATTAAAACTGAACATTTTATTATTTTTCTGAAAATTTTGCTGAACTGTGATTCCAAAATGTAGTATGATTATTAATTCTTGTTTAGATTCTTCAATTTCTAAATATTAAATTCAAATCTTATGCAATGTTCTCCAAATCAAATTATTAGGTATGCAATTTTTGAAATTTTTATTTGTTTTCTCTAAAATTTAAAGCACTCAAACTCGGTTTCTAATTTTATAAGAACTAAATCGATAGAAATAGTAACAAATTTGAAACAAATAATATATTGAAAAAAATGAAAAATTGCATCTACTATTTTTGCTTCATGCACTCAAATTGAGTTACTCAATATTTCCAAACTTTTTGTTTAATTTAAAATTGAATAAAGGGTTTCATTGAAAAGTCTTAATCAATTTGCAATTGAAATAACTATACCTTCGGATTCAGTGTGGATTTTTAACCTTAACTATTAAGCTGCATTGCTCCTTAAAATTTTAATTATTATTGTGTGGATAAGATGCAATATCGGCGATAAAATTGGTGTGATTTTTTTTTCAATTTTTTTTTTGTTGATAAAAATTTGAAAAATATCTTCCGAATGTTGAAATTGTGAGCGATTGCCTCGTTTCCAAAAAAAAAAAATAGTCGTGTGATGGCGGGATAGTTTAACCTCAACAAAGGCTTTTTTTTGGAGCCTATGTGTTGTATATCGATTCTGGAAGTTTTTTCCTGAACTTGATTTTTTATCAGGTTATGCTAATTACCTCTAATTTTAGAAGCAGGATTTTAGTATTTTTAGAAAATTTAGTAGATATGAATGTATGAAAATGTGTGAAAGATGCAAATATGGTCAGCAAATCCAGATTCTAACACTGTAAGTACCTTCATAAAAGTAATTTGGTGAAAATCCAAGGGATTGCGGTGGAGAGAGAATGCTTTGCATTTGGAAAGGTACCTAATGATCAAAATTCCACAACTGCTTAACAAATCGTAACAATTTGCAACATTTAGCACAATTTCACTCTCTCTGAGCACCGGTTTTTTTTTATCATTTTAACTGATACCTTCTAATTCTCTCTAACAAATTGCAACAAATTATAACATATTCAATCATTGGCTGCAAAATTTGTTTGATCATTGACGATGATTCTCCGTTTATATCAGTCCCCTGTGAAAATCGGTCCAAGGAATCGCAAGTTAAAGCTTTTTTTTGTCTTCAGCATTTAAAAAAATAATAAATTCTTTTATTTAACAATCACTCCCATGAAGTAGAATTTTTGAAAATTCAAAAGTATAACTACTAGGAAAAATTTTAAGATTTTAGAGAAATTCCAGCGTTTCCCTGTGTCTAAGGTGCAATAACAATCTGAACTCGCCGTCGTTAACGCTTAGGGGATGATCACCCCTCTTCATAAAACTGCGCATAATTGTAGGTGATATCGTTAAGCAGATCCGTCAAACTGGGTAAAGTTTTTCACGGCATCGAAAACTGAACGAATGTGTACAACTATTGCTCGATTTTATAAATTTTCTATAAGAATCAAAAACTTAAAAAAACTATCTTACTATGTAAGAAACTTCGTCATCATTATTTTGTGTTCATTGAAAGATAAGTTTATAACATTATATTAAAAATTTTTTTTTGAACAAATATTGTGGTATACGAATGTTGTATCTAACCCTGCTGGTGAATGACGCCCCGTTTGACCTTATAAAATTTCTATACAAACTCGATGGTCGTTGAGCGACCGCTTAGAAATTACCAAATTAGTTGATATTTGACATTTTTGGAAGGCCTTGGAACAATCTCAGCTTCCAAGCTTTTGATTCCGGAATTTACCCAAAGTTTTTACTACCCTACATGCTCCTTTTTTCAAACTCGGAATTAAGTTTGACTGCATAGCAATGCAATGAAACGGAACAGCAACATTCGGTTAAGCAAACTTTTTTTCGCTGATAATAAACAGCCCTCAAATTTAAAAAAAAATTATAGATTTGAATTCGGCCTATGAACTCAGTTTTGAGTAAGCCTAACAAAACTTGAGCTTAAAATTGCCGAGTCAAACTCGAAGTCTAGGGCTGTCACTGGAGAGCTGTTTTGAACCAAAACAACTTCATTTTGAGTTTTAAAAAAGGAGCGTGTAGCTCCATGTGATGTTTAAATTTACCTTAATCGTCTTGATAAGATTTCGATTGAACGCCTCGAATATTCTGGCCCCATCACGCTCCGCGCCCACGCTTCGGTCTGCCCCGCGGCCACTGCTACTGGTCCTCGACCACAAACTATTGGTACTTCCGACGGCATGATACAGCCCACTTCCAACGCTTCCACCCGCAATCTTACTGCTTCCGGTGCCGTGGCCACCACCGATCTGCTGCTGTGTGCCTCCAATACTTACAGTCCCAACGGTGGACCTCGGAGTCTGCCCGGCAGCACTTCCACTCATCTGATCCGTATCTTTGATGATGTAAGAGGGGGAATCGTTGGTTTGGAGTTTGGTGTTGGACGGGAGTCCTGTTGTTGTTGTAGGGTTTAAGGATGGGTTCTTCGGTTTCGAGTTCACTTCCAGGGATGGTTTCCTGGCTAGGATGTTGGATGAAGTGGGGGTGGGCCGATTGAGAATGGTGGGATTCGGAAGGGTTGATTTGCTGTTGAGGGTAAGATTGGAGGGTTTTGTGAGTTGAGGTGCATCGGAGTTCGGTGATTGGGTAAGCTGATAGGAGGTGGTTCGTTCGGATAGTCGGTGATGGCCGAGGATTGGATTAACCATGATGTCATCTTTCTTGCAACTGGCCTGATTGCTGCTGCTTCCGGCGTTTGGAGAAGTTTTCTCCGGGGTCGTTAGGAAGTCGGAAACGCTACTTTTAGTTTCGGATATAACACTGTCGCTGGATTTGATAAGTTTCATCAAATATGGGCTGTTGTTGTGGGACGGCGAGTTCAGATTGTTATTGCACCTTAGACACAGGGAATTGTTCGTCTCTCCCTTGATGACAGTTTGCGTGCCGACGTTGTAATATTTTTGGTCATCTCCCAGCATATCAACCAACAGACCGGAAGCACATCTATTTCCAACGCCAGGGCAAACACACGTCTCGCAGTGCTTGACCGGGGAATTCAGCAGCGCTTCGCTGGACTTGAGCTCGTCTTCCAAGAACTTGGCCATCACCGAGGGAGAAACCACCCCGTGATCCCGGGAGGAGGAACCGAGCAAACTGTCCATTCCACCGGCCAAGCTGCCCAATCCCAATCCCAGTCCCAGCTGGGAGTCTTTTTGCTGTGATTGAAGTCTGATTCCGGTTCCATTTCCCACAACACCTGCCTCAGCTCCTCCTCCTCCTCCACCATCCTGCGGAGATGTCGGTTGTTTCCCATCTGCTCAATCCAGATGTGTGTGTTTTTCGCCAGATTTCCGGAGTTGCATTGAACGATTATTGGTACAAAAAGGAGAACGGAAGAAAATATCGATTAAATTCAGAACGTCATCATCAGTCGTGGGAGGGGGTTGGTTTATGTTCGGTTGTTGCGGTTAGACAGAAATGTCGTGTAGATGTCGTTAGAGCCGTTCGAGTGTAGCAATGCCCAGGTTGATGCTGCAAGCCGGGATTAGAAATAAATCATGCTGAGCAAACAGAACGAACTATTGATGCAATGGGAATGTTAGGGCGGGGGGTTAAACGTGACGGTCATGCGGGATTGCTTCATGTATTTGCCGATGAGGTGGAAAAGATAGTTAATAAACGATTTGAAAGGTAGTTACGTTTTAAGAGTGAAACATGTGAGATTACCCACAAAGACCTTAAATAATTGCACGGCACGTATCAAACGATACTCTATAGTGCGTTTTGTGGATGATTACATGCTTCAATTTTAACTAGTTGATAGCCTCTTTAAAACATGTTCCAAATGTTAGTTTTTGCAAAGTAATAAAGCAATTCCTATTTTAAACTTATAGTGGCTTAGTCAATTGAAAATTTAACTCCTTTACTGGGCTTGTGATATAGCTCAGTTGGCAAGTCAGTTGCTGCATGAGCGAATGTCCGTAAGATCGATCCCAAAAGTCATCGATCATAGTTGTACCGGATAAGTTTTTGAATGACTGTCCGCCAACCACATCGTAGATATAAGTCGAGAATAACATGAAGATGTTAAAACGATTATAATCGAAAATAAAAAAAAATTAAAAAAAAACTCTTTTACAAATTTTTCTACTTAAGGTAAAGGTTTGTGATTGTTAAAAAAACTTTTTTTAGAAAGGCCGTGTGGGTTAAGGGGTATAACTCCTCCCCATGGAGATTTTTTTCAAATAAAGTTTTAAGATCAAGAAGTGGATTAACTATAGTAACCGAAGAATTTTGATCCCAAAAGGTGTTCAAAAATAAGTTTAAACATGCATGTCAGAAAATGGCTCGCTTCTTGCGCAATTTTATCCTAAATAACTCTAGGCCAATTTTTTTCGTTCTACGACACTTAGGCGCTATCTGACGTTCACAAATTGGATTTTTTTTATTGTTAGTTAAGAATTTCAATTCAATAAACCTTTTAAATTGAAACTCAAATCTTGACACACAAAAAAACCCCTACCAAAGGAATGCGTTTTTATAAGAAATTGTAACTAAACAAGTTAAAAATTTGGAAAAACCATTTTTACTTCAAAATTAATGCATCGGATAGTAATTTTATACATTAACTAGCTGATCCCATACGAACTCCGTATCGCAGTCAATTTAGAATATGTCATGAACAGTTTCAATGAATATCAATTTACAGGCATTTTTCATATGCAATTTTGAATGCATTTTCAAGCAATAATTGCAAAAATGTTAGACAGATTATGTGTACATTCACTTTTTCTGCTGTTTGCTACTAAATTTGAAATCAGGAATCAATTGACCGTGCCAAAACACCCCCGTTTATAGATTTTCGTTTCTATACGATACAAACTCACGTAATTATTGCAAAGCAAATTTGACAGTTAATAAGACCCCCTTTTTTCGTTTGATACAAGTATTGAAATTCCGAACTTTGATCTCTGAAATAAATTGTCCTTTCTTCAAAACTTCCGTGTGCAAATTTTCAAACTGCACCATTGCATTATAACGTCAATATCGCAAAAAAAAAAAACAGTGAATAGTTCATATGGACGTCCACTTTGGCCGACCCCCGACCCAAAATTGGATAATTGGAATCAATTGTTCGTTCTGAATCATTCCTATGTTCAAATTTTTATCTCAATCCGATGTATAACAATTTCAATATTAAAAAAAAATTGAAAAGGTACTATGGATGACCCCCTTTGTCGACTCCTTACACTGAATTCAATACATGGAATCGATTGCTTGTCATTCGAAACTCTTGGGTACCAATTTTCATCTGAATACGATGTATAATAACGTCAGTATCACAAAAATAGCGGTCAGTGAATATGGACGAGCCCTTTGGCTGGCCCCTTACACGAAATTTGGTAACGGCAATCGATTGCTCGTCCCTAAAACCATCCGAGCGCAAATTTTTATCTCAATCCGATGTACACTAACGTCAATATCACAAAAATATTGAAAAATTAATATGGACGACCCCTGACCTGAATTTCAATACCTGAAATCGATTTCCCATTTCTCAAAACCCCCATGTGCAAATTTTCATCACGATCCGACGAAAAATAACGTCAATATCGTGGAAACAATATTTGTCTTATATGGACGACCCCCTTCATAAAGGGTCAACCGTAATTCTGAAAACATTTTTCATCATTCCTGGTCCTAATGAGCATCCATGCCAAATTTCAGCTCTCTAGCTCTTATGACGGCCGAGCCTATAGAGGACAAACAAACAAACAAACAAACAAACAAACAAACAAAGCCACAGAAATCGCTGTTTATATATAGGGGAGGATGAGGATACTTGATCCCTGGGGATACTTGATTCCTTAGCTCTATCTCCAAACTGGAATGTCGTACAAAGATCAAATGTTCTAGAAAAATGTGCCAAATGGAACAAAACAGCAATGGTTGAAGCTCAAAAAATTTTAGCGAAATAAGTTTTAGGTTTATTGAACTTTGTTTGAAAAATTTCACAAAATGTGACTTGAAGATCTTTTTTCATCACTTTAAAATGTTCCTAACATGGAAAAATTATAACAAAAATATTTATTCCAATATATCTATCTTTCGAGTGTGAAATGAACTTCAAAATACAATATTTTCAAAGCGATGGAAAACTCCCATCTTTTTTCAGAAAAAGTTTTCTAAAATGTTGATTTTGGGTACAATTGATCCCTA
The DNA here is from genome assembly GCF_029784155.1 of Uranotaenia lowii. Lineage (NCBI taxonomy): Eukaryota > Metazoa > Arthropoda > Insecta > Diptera > Culicidae > Uranotaenia > Uranotaenia lowii. Next base: position 112,279,572 of record NC_073693.1, read on the forward strand.
ATATTTGGGTACAAATGATCCCGGTATATTCTTCTTCTCAGTGGATCGTGGTCATTGCTGATTACGAGATTACTTATATTTATCCAATAGCTAATATTCATCCATCAATTATCTGAAGAAAAGAACTAAAATAACTGATTTTCTCTTGTTTATGAAAAAATTGCGCCCGTTAGTATGCAATGTCTTAAGGGATGAGAATAAGCTATAGAATTTTTTTTCTGACAATTATAGATTGTGAAATGAGAACAAACATGACCAAAATAGTCATTTAACATTCTATCTTTGGGTTTTGTTTGATTTTTTACAAGGATTAGGGCTCCCTGGATAAAGGATCAAGTATCCCTACACTTCAAAAATATCGCAATTTTTTTACTCCCACGAAAATGCTTCTAGTTCATCTATAGGTTCAAGTATCGTTCTAATTTTAGGAACATAGAAACTTGAAGTTACAAGCTGTCAGAAAATGTAAAAGAGTGCGAGTTGTTAAATTTTTCCAAAAAGATATGGTGAAAATAAGAAAAGGGGATCAAGTATCCCCACTCTCCCCTATAGACTAGTTATGTGGTAGGTGATCAATACTCACAACAGTCTATAAAATTTGCAAAAAAAAATTAAACCTAGTATTAATTACTAAATTAATCATATTTTTGATTATGAAAAATCGTTTACAAATTTGCTAATATGAAATAATCATCAAGAAACCAATTTCAGACTCAACTGAATTTTTTTCTGTTCTCTTCAATGCTCAAGTTCACATTCAAAAGTGATTAATTAAACAAGGCAACAAAATTCACATTTTCCCTAGGTGCAAAGAATTAAAGAACTAATATGAATAAGTTTTTTTCTCACAGCTTTTATTTTTTATAATGACTTTTGAAAATAGTTTAAAATCATTTAGAAAATTTCTCACACAATTCCTTAAATGAAAGCTTTGGAAGTAACATATTGGCGAACAAAGAGAAACAACAGCTGAAATTCCTTGAGTGAATTATATGTACTCAACTTGAAATCGGAGATCGGGTACCCAAACCCGGTGGATGCTTTGGCATGCAGACTGAGAAGGTGGCCGCACGCGTCTGTTCTCCAGGTCAGGGGCGGCTCAAACAGCGTCTGTCTTGCAGCAAGTGGCTGAATTTATGAAATGCAGCTCCCGCCAGCTAAGTCCAAGATGGCAGCCCCATCGCGGGATAGGGACTTTAGGCTAACAACCTACTGTTCCCGACTTGAAATTGTTACGGAATCCGAAAGAAATGACCGACCTGGAACTTTGGCGACGACTTTTAGCATGAAAACACGGACACGAATTGGAACTTGGAACGTTTTAACCCTTGCCCAACAAGGCAAACTGGAACAACTTGCTAGAGAGGCTAGCCGCCTCAAGCTTGAAATTATGGGACTGAGCGAAAACGTTTGGCCAAACACTGGAGAACACAAGACACAGTCCGGGCAAGTACTGCTTTACTCTGGCATACGAGGAGAACATGCTACTCGGGAACGAGGAGTTGGTTTCCTGTTAAGCCCGCAGGCCTACGCGGCCCTCATTAGATGGGAACCGATAAACGAAAGAATAATCGTAGCCAGATTCAGAACACGGGCTAGAAACCTTACAATGGTCCAGTGTTATGCGCCAACTGACGTTGCCGATTTGCAGGAGAAAAAGCAGTTTTACAGTCAACTGAACAGCGTGGTAGAGAAAATACCGAAGGGTGACATTCAAATCCATTTGGGCGACTTCAACGCAAAGATTGGCTTCGACAATCAGGACCTTGAGCGCATCATGGGGCGCCATGGTCTAGGACAGATGAGCGAAAACGGAGAGCTGTTTGTAGAATTTTGTGGCAACAACAACATGGTGATCGGTGGATCGCTCTTCCCCCATCGACCAGCACATAAGGTCACTTGGGTATCCCGAGATGGCCGAACAGAAAATCAAATTGACCACATCTGCATCAGCCGAAAATGGAGAAGGAGCCTTCTTGATGTCCGCAACAAGCGAAGCGCAGACATTGCATCTGACCATCACCTCGTCCTTGGCGAGATACGACTGAGAGTTGCGTGTGTCCAACGGCGCGAGGAGAAAGTCGGGTATCGATACGACGTCCGCCGGTTGGAGAATCCAGAGGTGAAAAGGGCATACGTTGAACAGCTAGAATTCCGAGCCTCGGAGCTGCCGACAGACGGAACAGTCGAAGAACAGTGGTGTGGAATCAAGAATGCCTTTATCACGACGAACCATGGTACTCTCGGTAAAGTTTGTGGAAAAAGGAGTGAATGGATGTCGGATGAAACTTGGAGGATGGTCGATGATCGGAGAAAGGCGAAAGTCGGAATTGAGCAGGCATGTACCGGGTCAGCCAAAGCAGCAGCCCGCTTTCGATATGCGGAGCTGGAAAAGGCAGTTAAACGAGCTTGTAGACGTGACAAGAGATCCTGGACAAACTCCCTAGCCGAAGAGGGAGAAAGAGCCGCCGCCAATGGAGATATCCGATTACTTTATGACATTTCTCGCCACCTCAGTGGTGTAAGGACTAATGCAAGAATGCCGCTGAAAGACCGAGCAGGTCAGTTATTGACCGATCGAACAGATCAGCTCAAACGATGGACTGAGCACTTCGAACAACTCTTCCGAGTCACGAATAGCGATGGCCAACAAAACCCGCAGCTCGAAGCGCCAACAGTAAGTCGCATGAATGGCGTCAACTCGGAAGCGCCCTCGCTGGCTGAAATAGAAGCGGCAATCAAAAACTTGAAATCCAATAAAGCACCTGGGATCGATTGCATCCCTGCTGAAATGCTGAAAGCTGACCCTACCCTGTCAGCACAAATGTTGCACCTTCTTTTCTCTGACATCTGGGATACTGCAACATTCCCGGCCGACTGGATGTAGGGTATCCTCGTAAAGGTCCCGAAGAAAGGAGACCTGACAGAGTGCGGTAACTGACGAGGCATAACGTTGAGCTGTACAACCCTCAAAGTACTCTGCAAAGTGATCCTGAACAGGATCCAGGAGAAAATCGACGCTACACTCCGACGTCAACAAGCTGGATTCCGATCCGGACGATCATGTGTGGACCACATCACAACGCTACGAATCATACTGGAACAAATCAACGAATTCCAGGAATCTCTTCTGCTGGTGTTCGTTGATTTCGAAAAAGCATTCGACCGACTTAACCATGAACACATCTGGGCGGCTCTAAGGCGACGAGGGGTCCCAGAGAAACTAGTCCATCTCATCGAAGCACAGTACGAGGCATTTTCGTGCAAGGTCTTGCACGACGGTGTCTTGTCCGAACCAATCCCGGTAACTGCTGGAGTGAGACAAAGATGAATTCTATCACCGCTACTTTTTCTCATCGTAATGGATGAGATTCTGATTGTATCGATTGACTGTGCACCGAACCGAGGATTGCCGTGGAATCCTTCAACAATGGAGCAACTGAACGACCTTGACTTGGCTGCCGATATTGTTTTGCTCGCCCAAACACAACCAGATATGCAGAGCAAACTCGACGACCTCACCGAAAGATCCAAGGCAGCAGGTCTCAAAGTCAATGTCGGAAAGACCAAGTCGATAGAGATCAACACAGGAAATCCCTCCAGTTTCATGGTAGCTGGGCAACAAGTTGAGAAAGTGGAGTGCTTCCAGTATCTTGGTAGCCAAATAATGCCTGATGGTGGTACCAGAAAAGACATCGAAACCCGGATCAGAAAGGCCCGATTTGCGTTTGCGAGTCTCCGAAACATCTGGCGGTCACGCCAGATCTCTCTACGAACGAAAATCCGAATCTTCAACTCAAACGTCAAATCCGTATTGCTGTACGGGTGCGAAACTTGGTGCACATATGCGGTAACGACGCGAAAACTGCAAGTATTTGTAAACCGCTGCCTGCGGAATATCATCCGCGCTTGTTGGCCTGGCAACTGGATCTCGAATGAGGAACTACATCGCCGGTGTCATCAAAAGGCGCTAGAAATCGAGATTCGGGAACGTAAGTGGAGATGGATTGGGCACACGCTGCGAAGAGATGAAAACGAGATTTGCAGAGAGGCGCTAGATTGGAATCCAGAAGGTCATCGAAGAAGAGACAGACCCAGAAACTCGTGGCGGCGAAGCCTAGCCGCTGAAATCCGAACTGTCGACGAGAATCTTGACTGGGACCAAGTGAAGACGCTGGCTCCGGATCGTCAACAGTGGAGGTCTTTTACCACGGCTCTATGCACCGGAGGATCGGCGCGGGATCATTAAGTAAGTAAGTAACTTGAAAGTTGCAAATGTGATTTATATGTTCATTGTAAGGCACTTAGGTCACAAAAAGGTCATAAAAGTACTCAAAACAGGATTTATTAAGTTATGCATTGAGGTGCTTTCTTCCCGGTTGGCAGACTGCTTGGTTGGGCGGGTGCGCCTACAGGTATGCTATAAAATCAGATCACCTCTACGAATTTTAGTTTCAGCTAGAACAGCACCTGGGCCTCGTGGTAGCGTATTCGATTGCCACCACAAAGGTCGGGGTTCGATCCCCAATCCAGGAAAGTTTAGTTTCATTAAGGCATTTGATTACTTGAGTGACCATTCTAATGATATACATAAATGTGTAATGTAGGAAAGAAGAAATCGAGCAGCAATTGAAACAAATCTCGAAAAACCGCAAATTGTCGAGTTTGGATTCCGGCGCGTCGCATCATTGCGGCACCTTGTATTGAACATAAAACTTAGCCAAGAGAAGGTGATAAAAAGTGATGCCTAGGGTTAAAATTTAGATAAAGATGAGATTACAATTTTTTTAAAGCTGAATTGAAAGGTGGCTCGAAGCTGAATAAAAGGTTATTCAGGCTTGTTTTGGAACTTGAAAGTATCAAAAAGAATTTAAATTTCGAGCTGCATAGAACGTTCTTCAGATCAATGATGGGACTGAGTAAGCATTGTCGTAGCCAGCAGGTCGTGACCTAGAGGATAGCATCTTTGTCTTTTAAGCCAACGTTCATGAGATCGAATCCCGGTCGTGACATAACCTGGCACACATCGTATAATGAAGATTGACGGTTTCACCATTAGTGAATGCTAGCCGGGTATACCTTGGAATTGTACGCCTCAATGATGCAGCACATGCATGTGGATGGATCTTTTCAAGGGAACTTAAAGATTGCACTGGGAGATCCTTCCTCGTTGTGTGTGTGCTCGTAGTGCTACCGGTAAACAACTGCAACTTCAACCAATAGCGCAGGGGTGTCAAGTAGCATAGGAAAGTAAAAATAACAACGCGGGGTAGTACCACAATTGATCAACTTAATGGTCGCTGTGGACTTTCTCCCCTACAGGAAAAAAACTTTTTCGTACTTATTTTATGAGATTTTCGGTTGCTTGGGTATTGGGCCACAAAAAGGAAATCAAAGGAATTAAAAATGTTTACTAGAGATGCACCTTCATTATGTTGACTTATTCCAAAATATAAAAAAAAACACTAGTTTTACAGCAATAGTGAAAAATTAGAGAATTTGCTGATACATTACAAAAAAATCCATAATGTTGGTAGAATGGAATTCTACAAAACTTGTTAAAACCTAACACATTTTATCTCTGCATAACGTTAAAAAACACTTATTATTAAAAGTAAAAAAATACAAATAAAATGATTTTCTTCCCACTTGTTCAAACGCCGCCGGTACATTCCGTTTGATAAAGCCTTAATGTACGTAAAAGTGACACCGGGCCACAGTTCATGATGATAAAGTGTGCCTTTCAGAAACATTCATTAGGAATTCAAACAGAGGCAATTCAATATGGTTGCACTTGATGTAGTTTCATATTTTTCCGTCGAGAGGGTGTGTGGCGGCAACCAAAAAGCATCAGCCGATTTAAAAACGACACTTGTTCCTGAACTTTTCCACTTTTTGCCATCACTACACAAACATAAAGGTTGGCTACGGTTTGCGATCGGCATTTTTTTTTGCTCGTCGACACAAATTTATTTTTGAGCTGCATTCAACGGCTGGCAATTCAATTTCGTTTCACGGTGGAAAATTGAGTTTTTAATGCTGAATTTTTGGTCAATAGCTTCAGAATTCAGAAAAGAGCTTTTATTTGAAGTTGGATGTCGTGATAGACTTAAATAGTTCTGATGAACTGTTATCATGAAAGAAACACTCAATTTATAAACACTTAACTGAATAAACATGATTTTCATCAACACTGATGTTATGAAATCGCTCCGCTGGAGATTGCAGGTTCAAGTCCTGCCGTTGTATCTTTTTCGAAAAGTTCATTATATTTACGGTTTATGTTCTTTCGTTCTTTGATAGCTTATGTTTCTTTAATTCTTTCCATCACCGACGAAAATATGATTTTCATTCTTGATACCTGCGCTACGATTTTTTTTAACAAATTTGACCGAAAATGTGTTTGAATTACTTTTTATAGATACTCTGTTAAAGTAAACTGTTTAATTCGGAAATTATTTGTGTTCGTGGCTTACAGTATGGATTCATCCTTTCTATGTGATTTTACCAAACAGCTGTTGGTATACTGGACTAACAAAACTTGACGAATTCGTCAAAACATATAAATATTCGTTTACCCAGCTGTTCCTAGAAATGTTTTGTTCTCAGCCAATCTAAACATATGTGATGGAAACTGTTAAAACATTAGGTTTTGGGGCTATTTACTAAGCTGCACAAACGGGTTTCAATCAATTTACACAGACTGCTCACAAGTTTGAGATGTTGAAAGATCTAAATTGTTGTCGTTAAAAAGGTATATGCGAAATCAAAATAAAGTGTTTTTGTTTTGCCAATCAAAGCCATTCTTTTTCCCAGCCTTCCATTTTATTACGCTCAGTTAACCTTTTGATTAGGAAAGTTTTTTTTCTTTATCAATAACGAGCTTCAAAACGTGAAGCACGTTTTTTTTGTTCTCACAAATCCCGCCCATTCAGGATAAAACTCGCACTCCATCTTTCCTCGGATGGAAGCGGAAGCGAGGCATCAACCAGCCTTCAATCGATTAGGCATTATGACGGCCAATCCGGGCCAAAGCTGCTTGCTGCTGGGGTTTGTTGGAGGACTAAAAATAACTTCTAGGTGTTTCCATCGTGTTTTAATTACGGGACGGATAGAAGATATCTTACGCCTCAGATGACGAGGTCGGTGTGAGAAAATAGACATAATGCTGGAAAGATTCCTTACCTGAAGCGGTTCGGATTCGGGGAGGAAAATTTAAATGAAGCAGAAAAAAGGTTCAAGCTAGCCACTTTTTGCCGTCATATTAATACATCATATGCAGTGTTCTTTGTTTGAGAAAAGTATATAATCAATTTTCTCAAGTTTATTACTTTTTGAAAATAAATTATTTTTTTTAAGACTTATTTCAGAATATTTGAATGACGCTTGAATGAAATAAATAATCAAAACAACAAATTAATAGGTCTGATCATTGTAAAATTTTTTGAGATACACATACTTTGATATCTTAACTTTGCTAAACTGAAGTTATAGGGTGTCGCATTATGTCTAAGCATGATTTAAAATAAACAGTGTAAACATAATTTAAGAGAAAATCTGCTAGGACAATTTGGCGGATTCACCTCATTCGGATTCATCTCATATGTTGGATTGGTACCAAGCCATCGTGTCATTTGAGTAGTGAACTAATGCCAAATTCGAAAAAAAAAAACAGTACTGGATGATCATTAGACCGCTGCACGCTTTGTATGGATATTTCAAATTCTTAATTTTTGCACCAAATTTTGATTCAACAAAGGTGTTAGACTCGATTATGAGATGTTGAATTTAAAACATTTGAATTTCTATTGGCCTTGAAAGTGGAATCAAAACAAAGATTTGAAGTGCATTTTTGTCAAAATCAGTTGAAAATTGAAGAAGTTACGGTTACTTTACCATTACAGTAATTTTTGCATTTTAAATAACTTAACGAACCGCAGTAAACTAATCATAGTACAGGAAGAATTAAATCTCAATCGCTCTATGTCAAAATTATTTATTAGTTTACCGGAAGGTTACATGCCAAATTTCAGAAAGATCTGACCATGGATGGGGAGGAGTTTCTTGAGTCTTAAACCTGAATAGGATGTTAAGGTATTATGCTCGGAAGAAACAGAAAATAATGGTTTTTCATTAATAACTTTTTTCTTCACTAGCCGATTGTTTTTGATGATTAATTTTCATAAAGCCTAAGTTAAGAAAAATATTTCACTCGAAGACTGAAACACGATTGGACTTGAAACAAAAAAGTTATTGCGATTCAAAGATTACATTTTGACCAATAATTCTCGTATAAAACGCAATGCGAAAAAAGTACTCATCGAATGCTAGATAATTTTTTTTAACCTGACACTTTTTTTTGTCCATGAAACTGCTTTACTCCTCATACTGTAGAATCGGATTTGAGAACTCTCCAATGCGTACTTCTTTAACTTTCGTCAACTGACTCAGCGAAATGTTGGAGAAAGTACTCCATTTTGTCACGTTATTTTTGCAAATTTCTGGAAAAACGCTTCTCATTTTTACGAAAATTATGAAAATCGGTGATCACTGTCAACAGAGTTTTAAGTAAAATTGTAAACAACAACATCCAAAAGAAATCAGCTCTTCAAACGTTACCCGGAAGGAACAAGGTTGGATCAAAATCATGCTTAGACATAATGGGACACGCTATAAATAGTAAAAGTTGCCGAAATCACAGAAAAATCTGTTATTTCACAGAATTTAGAGCAATTTTTCAACACAGAATCTGTGTTAAAGAACACAGAATTTATAAACTTTGAATGAATTTCCAAAATAATATTTTTTTTGTCAAAATAAAATCTAAATTTCTTACTTAGAATTTGAAAAATATGATAAAATATGATAATTCATCGTGAATTTTCAATGAAATTTAAGAAAAAAGTCAGTAACCTAAACTCACAGAAAGTCAGTAACCTAACCTAAACTTGCCTATAGTTCGTGCACCCATGATGAAGTTTTCCTAACCTTTTATAAAATGGAAAATTCTACAACACCTTAGCTACAAAAAACTTACTCTGTATAAATTACTTATTTTGAATGATCTTAAAAAATATTGATATACTGTTATTGTCGGAGCTTTTATACTTAATTTATGAATATTTTATATTGAATATGAATGTATTTCAATTAAAAAAGTAATGTTCTTACGTATAGCTTTTTTCGATTGCAGAAACATTTTCCCTCAATTAATCTTACATTCAAAATTTCAAATACAGGAGTTAACAATCGAAATTGGAGATAAAGGAGTTTTGAATCTACATAAGGTAACGGCGCCTGAGACCACGTACAATGGATAAATGTGTATAAACCTCGAAGAAATTCATTATCTTCCCTCCTACACAAACCAAATCTTTTAAAATATACTTTTCTTCAGAAAGAATGTCTGGAAAATCGGCTGTACGCGCCTAAGAACGGAATTATAGCGCCTTTTAAATCCTTAATTTTTCTTTGTATAGTAAGCAATCCAAAAAAACACTGATTTGGACTAGAAATTTTTAAACAAAAATTAACCTATCTTGTGTGATTTTTTTTCCCAAGAAAACAAATAAAGGCTGTTTGAGCCACCACACTCTTCAGTAAATGGAGTTATGACTGATTTTATCCTCAATTCTTTTACATTTTTCAATTCATCATGAAAACAGTAAATTCGGATTTGAAAATTTGGAACAAATTGAGAGCTTTCTTATGTGGTTTTTCCTAGGAATCAAATGATGGCTATCTGAGCCACTGCACGCTTCAAAAAATGGAGATATGGCTTAACCATTTGAAAAATTTAGGAGAACTGAAGGGAAAACAGGCATTACTCTATTTTACAATGCATGCGGTGGTTCAAATAGCCTTCATTCAATTTCTCCAACAAAATACAGTGAGCGAAATAAGAATAGTAACGCCCTGTGTTTTGCCTGTTAAAATATGCATGAATAAAAATCACCAAAATTTTCTTCTACAACTTATTTTGAATTGATTAACGGTTTAATTAAGCATAAGTTTCCTTTTTTTGGACGTTGCAATTGGCGTTGAGGACCAAAATATGAAAAAAAAAAAAAGGTGCGAAATAAGAATAGTACTACTTGTGTATTTCAACAAACACAAGATTATTTCTAAAAATTGACTGTGTAAAAGTGAATAATAATGCTTCTAACAATTATTTGGTTAGATAACTGCATTTTAAGGAGTTTTCTAGAATTAGTAAGGTTTTCAAAGGTTTTAGAGACGCTCTTCTAGACTAAGGATTTTGATATTTGAGCTGTAATTCTGTACCAAACTACTTACTTTCTTGATTCAAATGACGTGAAATGATGGAACAAACATTATGGGTTAATTTGGATCAGAAAAAAATAGGTTGGAATTCAAAAACTTAGGTTCATTTCAGTAATCCTCACTTTTTCCAGTTTCAAGTCGTAGATGGCAGCACTATCATGCAGTTTAAACCGAATTCAGTCTCAATGTTAATTTTACAGCATTTTTTAGGCCCACATTCATCATTTCGAGGTAGTTTTCTAACACAGTTTTTTGGAGTTCACGCTGCTGAAAGCTTTTCCAGATTTGCAAAAAAAAAATCACCAGCACAAGAATATATCTACCACCGCCAAAATTCCTGCTCATCTCAATTTCTAGTTGAGTCGAAAATACTACTAGTCGTCTGGTCCATTAGGACCCATCGGAAAATACAAAATTATTCTGATTATCGGTCCAAAAAAATTCACGTTTAGTTACCTTGATGAGATTATAGTTTTTTGATTTTGTGTTCTTAGAATTTCCAAGGTGGTCACACGGTACTAAGTACTTATTTTTTTACCAAAATCATCCAGCACACCCAAGTTATTCCCAGATATTCGAAAATGGGCACCGATTTGGTTTAATTGCAAGATAGTGCTGCCAACTATGACTTGAAACAAGAGTGTTTGACTATTTAAAAACATTAGTATTTTTTAATTTGAAGCCTGTTTTTTGGATTCAAATTCAGCCTTAAATCTATGTTTCGTCATTTTGCTTCATACTAATTGATGTTAATGGAGAAATCAAGCAGCTCCTTTTAAAACTTTTGAAAACCTTTGAAATTCTAGAAAACTTCTTAAAATGCAGTTATCTATTCGAATAATTCAAAGAAGCATTATTATTCACTTTTACACAGTAAATTTCTTGAAATAATCTTGTTTTTGTTGAAAAACACAAATGGTACTATTCTTATTTCGTATCCTTTTTTCATATTTTTGGTCCTTAACGCCAATTGCTACGTCCAAAAAAGTAAACTAATGCTTGATTTATCCGTTAAATAATTTTAAAAAAAATTGTGGAAGAAAATTTTGGTGATTTTTAATCTTTCATATTTTATCAGGCAAAACACATAGTGGTACTATTCATATTTCGCTCACTGTATAAGTCTCATTTAGTTCAAAATTTTCAAGTCTTAATATGCTTTTCGATTTCTCAAAACTATATAGATCTCATTCGCTCCAAAATCTTCTAGTCCGAACAAGTTTTTTCTGAATTATATTAAAAACTAGCTGACTTTACTCGACCTTGCTCGGGTTCACATAAAATCAAAATCAAAATCAGTCGTTTGACTTCTCGAACATTTGGAAGCTTTATTTGCACCATTATATGAAATTTGGCCTTTGTTTCGCCATATATGCATTCTAAGTTATTTTTTTTATCTTCAAATGATTAAATTGTATTTGGAGTTTATCTTACTAATCAAGATTGATAATCTCTCTATACAGTGGTATAATAGAGTTTTATTTACCTAGACATTACTTAAATGACTTCCGAACTTTGTAGAACTATTTTGAAGACTCACTTAGCATGTTTTTAATTGTAGTTCTGTTTTTCATCGCTTTTTAATTTCACACTTTTTATGATAAGTTCTTTTTACTAATAAGTTGTTCCACTAATAATTTTTTGAAGTTATCGAAAACATTGAACCGAAATCAATTTAATTTGAATTCTTTTTCAATGTTTCTTTTCCTGGAGACAACCATTCCATTAATTATTGTAAAGAGTGATCCATGTTAAAATTCTTGAATTATTTGATTGAATTTGCAGTTCTTATCGGTTATACAATAAGTTTTCTCAAAATTGTAAGATAGAATTGAACACATTAATAACCTAATATATATCCATAATAACTACATCAAACTAAAAACCTTAAATTTAATTATCTAATCAATTCTTTAATCCCCCATTTTCATTCTCTTACGGCTATCAAAGCATTGAAATCGCAGTCTTCAACTTACAACTCTGAATCTAATAAACTTTCTTTCTCTTAGAAGAATTTCAAAAATATGATAATGATTGATTCTTAAAAACTGGAATTTATGAAAATCGGTTCATTTGTTTTCCAGCACTCAGTCCAAATATTTATCCAGCTCAAGAAGTCAATTCACTGTTCAGTGTACTATATTTTCCTGTAGACTCCTAAAGTCCCCAGCGGCAGTTGGGACCACTTTGAAAACCTCTACATTTCTAGTCAAAATATTACTAACAGGCTAGTTGTATTCTACTAGCAATGTTTTTAAGCATCATTGGAACACGTTATGACCATCGCTGACTTTGTGGAATGTGTGAAGAAGAAGTCCAACATCCAAAATAACTCGTGACCAATGCTAAAGAGCGCGGGTCGGCAACCCCCTAAGGGCGGATACCATCCACCCGAAGAAGGTCAATGCTGGGGGTGGTTGTCCGAGGTTTGACGTGGAGCAGAGGATATGTATGAATTCCAACACTTTGCATGTGGTCAGCGATGGGTTCACCCAGATCATGACAGCCCTGCAGAGTAGCTGAAGTCAACGGCAGTCCGTGAACGGTGTAGGATGACTCCATTGCCGGAGAGCATCCGAGTAGTGTGTGTCCGGTCCCTTGATCGAAGATACAAAGATAAGGCATCATCTTCTGAGTAGTGGTGGTCATGGGTACGCCGTAAACGGGTTTAGGATACTCTACCGTCGGGAAGTATTCGAGTAGTTCCGCTTCCTACGGGGGAAACTGTGGAGATAAGACAATACCTTCCTCGTGCGGACCTCGTAGGAAAGGAGTAAATCACTCTCGTGGAAGCCTCTCGAGTTGCTGTAGGATGTCGTGACTGCCAGGAAACGGCCGAGGTCGCAGCGTTCAAAGTTCCGAATGTGGGCCGTGACAGGCGCGAGTCCTGGACAAGCTGCTCTCGATCTGACACATGACGGGCAAAAAAGCTGCGGGCCATAAGTCCTAGGGTGGCCAGCCTATGGGATACAAGAACACTGGACAACGGTTGGAGTAGACTGATCACATTGAGTCGGGCTGTCGAGTAGAGCGCGTCCCACCAAACGGTTACAAGGGCAAGGAAACATCTTCTACATAGCGGATGCGGTGAGAAAAGGATGCATCACCTTCAGGGAGTATCTGAGTAGTGCGGTTCCCAACGATCGTAGCTGCGGGGATAAGACTTTACCGTTATTCGCAGTGAAAATCAATGTGGAAGGGTTATTCTACAATCGGGGTCTACCCACGGGTAGAAAGGCTTTCGAAGCCAGGTGAACCATTCGAGTCTGTGTAGGATGACGTCTTCGTCAGAATTCATCCGAGTAATTCGCCAAGTCCCACACGTGTGCTGTGACAGGCGCGAGTCTAGGATAAGCTGCTCTCGATCGGTCTACGACGAGCATTAAAGTGGCAAACCTCGATTCCTGGAGATAAGAAGTCGTGCGTAGAGGAGATGTCTAGCCTCAAGTCTTCAGAAGGAAAGGTTTGCGCAGTCAACCCCGAGTCTATACGATAAGAGGTCGGGTCTCGAGCCGCAAGAGGAGAGATCAGGCCTTTAATCAACAAGAGGAGGGGTATAAGTGGGCCCTGAGTAGTGCAGAGGAGAGGTCTGTGTACGTCAACCTCGAGTCGATGCGAGGAGGAGTCGGATCGCGTGTCGTAAGAGGAAAGATTACGCCTCGAGTCGCGGAGAGGAGAGGTTTATGTAGGATGGGAATCTCGAGTCATTGCGAGAAGATATCGGTTCTCAAGTCGTTCAGACGAGGAGTTTAGACTTCGAGGTATTGCTGAAAGTGGTCTCGTCTATAAGTATTGCTTGGAGCACACTAGCACGGATATACCACCCACTATTGAAGGATAGTATGTTAAAAAGTTCGAGGTGGGAGCTAGGTCTGCGGCCCCATGTGGAGTTTCGGGAGTAGGAGGTATACACGGAGTATTTGGGGAGTCGTGCGCATTTTCTTCCCTTTGTACTTATGGACCCTGAGTAGCCTGTGGTTACCACCTAAGTGCGTCCGAAGAGACAAGTGTAGGCGGTGCGGTGCGTCTAGTCACGTCTCGACCAGCTGCACGAAGCCAGTGAAGTGCTTAATATGTACGGATGAGTGTGCAAACGATCACGTCAAAGATGGTAATCGTCGTATTCGCTGTCGATACGCTGCTGAGAGTGTCCGTTAAGCGTCGAAACAAGGTTCGAGTGTATCATCAAAGAGACATGTGTAACCGTAGCATGGTCATCTTAAACCAGTGTAGATTGTCCCACCGAAGGGGACTTTCGAGCAGAGTGCGTCTGATCCCACGAGTAAATCTATGAACAAAAGGCAACACCTTCTGTGTAGTGAATCTCGGGAATTCGTCGCGTGCCTGGTAACTCTACCGGTGAGGAATATCCGAGTAGTGCCGTCCGATACGAGTGTAACTGTGGGGATAATACAATACCTTCCATATTTCGCGTTACCTCGGTGTAGAATTGCTCTCAACACCCGTCGAGTCTTTGAGGCGAAGTAGGATGACATCTTAGTTAGGAATCATCCGAATCGTTGCGTTAAGTCTCGAGCGTATGCTGTGACAGATGCGTGTCCAAGACAAGCTGCTCTCGATTCGGTACACGACGGGCAAAAACGTGAGGATCTGAAGTCAACATGAGAAGAGATTGGATCTTGAGTCGTTTAAGGAGAGGTAGGGCCTTGAGTCGTAGAGATACGCGGTCGTTGATATTGGAGTAGATTCGACTTTGAGTAATGCCTTGGAGCGAACTAGCGCAAATAGACCTTCCACTATTATAGAACAGTTCGAGGTGGGAATCAAGGCCAGTGGCCTAAGGTGGACTTAATGGAGGTACAACTTTACTCGCAACATTGTATAATGAGTCGTCGGTAGCTCGCTGTACCTTGGAGTGAAATCCGTAAATGTGATCTACCACCTGAGTTAACAGCTAATAAATAAGAAACGCACGCATTTGTTCTCGTTGCAGTATTTCAGGTAGCACAAGCCAAACGAGAAGATTTGTCGATTTTTTTATATTATTACAAGGACTTCCCAGCAAACATTTATGAAGGTATAACACAGGAACAACAGAATTATTCAAACAAATATACCAGATAAAAAGATTGTATTAAACTTACCAAAATAGCATATAGCTACAAAAGTGGAGGCGATATATCTACAATGACAAGATTCCAACAATTCGATTTTCCAACATAAAGCAAAATAAATGAAAAAAAAATTTCCTCGACCGAGATTTGAACTTCAGTCCTTCGAGTTCACAGTCCGGTATCTTACCACGATGCCAACTCATCAGTTGATATGATCTACGCTATAGCTCTATAGGTGAGATTTTCTTTTTACGAATCGGTCAGAGGAAGAAACCGGAGAGAGTGTCAGTTGAAGGACCGCCCATTTATCGTAAATCAGTTCACTCAAATTGTAAATGTCGAATTAGCATATTCTCAACTTTTTGGAGACATATTTACGAGTAGACTAAACTGCAATCCGATTCAACTTTTTTCGAGCAAACATGGTCGTAAATGAATGATAGGAAATCACTCAATACCAACGTGTTTACGATAGTTATTGAAAATGTCTTAATATTCGATTTGGATTATCATTTCTATTACGATTTCATGTTAGCTGGGTTAGTACGTGCGTCGGCTTTCCAACTTTTCTGCCTTCAAAAACTCTTCGATGCGTCATTTGTTGTCAAAACTAAGTAGAGCAGCACAACTTTTGTACGCTAGACGTACTGCTATTTTCATCTATCTACACTACATACATTGTAAATTAAAAGTTTGAGTTTTTGTTAGTTGACCCATATAACATTGAAATTTAAGGTAATTGTTGTGTCTCTCTTATTGCCTATTTTCAACTGAAAATATTTTGCTCCAGAACTTTTCAACATTGTGTGACAAGAGCTCACATTTGTTAGAACATTCCTTCCGTTGGCACATTGTTTCAAATTATGTCAACGCTTCCAAATCATTAGGTCCAGTGCTAAAACGTCACAAAATGTGTGCCAGTGCCCGTCCGAAAACAACAAATCCACACAACTCTCATCAACAAACCGGCAGAGGACACATTCCAGAATGCACATTCCACACACCATCAGCAGCTAGCCAGCTATCAACAGCATCGACCACAGACCATGTGGGGGCCCCTAGCAAATTAGGAATCGCGGTCTTTGCACAAGTCCCCCACATTAGGGCTAGCCAGCCGGCTCGCTGCGGAATGGGTTCAGTACCGAAACACAATCATAGGTTAGGTCAGACCTCCGGCAACCAAACCAGGCAGACACGGAACTCGAACGGTGGAAAGCATCCGCCAGGGAATATTTGAAGCTTCAGAAACTTTGCACTCAGGCTGCTTCATGACTGCCCGGATCATCATCAGACGGAAAACTTTGGAACCACGCGAGCCCGACCAAAGTGTTGCGGCGCTTTCTGGAAAAGGAGCGCGGCCAAACGTTAATGATGACGGCGGTGGTAAGGACTGTACTCTAAAAAAATCGACACATTTTTTTTCAAAAACTTGTTGAATCTAGGAGAGTTTTGACGTAAAGTTAGCACAACATTTTGTGACAATTTGTAAAGTGGCATTGACAAACATATCAAAAAAGAATTGAATAAACTGAAAATTTTGGGCAACACTAGCGTCATCTTTCTAACAAACTGTGAACTACTTTTTTTCCAAATTCTGGTGAGGGTTCATTTTTGAAGACCCTACCTATACATTTGAGTAAATTTAGCTACCCAGCAAACATGAAACCGTATCAGAAATACTACTAAAGTCGGTGGTGTTGCGAATCGCAATTCCAGCTGCATAGTAAAAAGATCATATAAAATGTTGTCTAAAGTCGGTTTAAATCAGATATGATAGAAAGTCCGCCATGTTTGTAAATTTTAAATCATTTTGCTTCCGCCCGGGCTTCAAGTGAGAAAATCATCGTCATGTTCTGTCTGCAACTAGCAGTATATTCAGATGGCTAAAAATCAGATGACAATTGAGTAGTATTGACCAATGAGAGAACTGGAAAATATTGTCGCTGGCAACGATTTGAAGGCAATGAGAGAAAAATCTTGCGCTCTCTTGCATTCATCCGATAAGTATGAATAAGATGTCGCATAACGCACAATTGGTGTATATAGTTTTCGTCACTTAAGAAAAAATTGAAATTTGTGTATGTATATTGCCTCCATTTTGGTACGTATATGATGTTTCATACTTTCATACAATCTTTCAATACTGTATATGGAACGTATATCAAAAAATCATGAAAATATAGCTACAAAGATATTTGCTGGGATAGTTCTTCGAAAACGCACAGTATCTAAGCATGGGATTTGTCAACCTTATGTTGTTTTCTGAATCAATTTTTCAACAGTCATCCATGCAAACACAAGGAAATATGACATTTTTTTCGAGTATATTCCTTATTGTTGATGACGATGGTAGTAGCATGGTTGACTTGCAGGCCGTTTGGCAACCTGTTGGAGCAATTGTTCTGTACCAACAACCGGCGTTGTTGTGCCACTTCCGGAATAAATTGATCAAATTACGGAAATCAGGACAGCAGCGGGGCCTAGCTATGCGTGCACATATCGTTCTTCCGGGGTTTTGTGTAAACGCTCTTCGATTTTTGCTGGGCGGATGATGATTCAGGTAATTTTGAGATGGAACGATAGATTCTGGTGTTCTGCCCATTGAATTTTAATTATGTTGGTACCAGGAACAAAGCTTAGACGCAAGTTTGTGGAATAATTATGTGCGTTTAGAATCTCGGGCTCAGAAAAGTATACATTCATCAAAAGATAAACTCTCTTTCAGATTATTTATCTTGTTCAGAACCCTCATAAAATTGATTTATGCCACAATTACAAAAAAAACATCTTAAAATCTTTGAAAAACCGTACATCAGAATTTAAAACATCACGAAAAGAATCTATCAATTACTTCTTAGTTTAAAATCAATCTTCATGACCCACAATATCGACATGTCACTCCCCAACAAACATGTGGTTCAAAATTGAAACGCGCTATTCATCTGATTGCTAATTTGGGGTACATCAATCAGCTGTCCAGTGCACGTTTTGATCGGAAACGATGAAAGCGATTCAACGTATCAGTCAGGAAGCATCCGATATCGACAGCAGCAACGAGAAACAAAAGTAGATACGTGATGACTAAATTCAATTATAAATACTGGCGTCACCTGAAAATGACCAGTTCCAAATGAAAAACAAGAAAAATCACGGACCATGTGTTTGATTTTGAACGCAAAAATCAAATGCTTTGATCACTTTCAGAGTAATAAATGTTTTACAAAAAATGCAAAAAGAATTGCAGTAAAGACCTGGCTATAAAAATGTCGAAATGAGTTGACAGACTTATTTTGCACTAGGGGACTTATTTTGGATCACCTTGACTAGCTCTCTGATACCAACTCATCACGAGAAAGTTTCACAAATATAGTTGAAGTCCGGAAACTAAATATATTGCTCCTATTTTTTTTATGATAAGTTGATTTATATATAAGAGAGCTGGACAAGGTGGTCCAAAATAAGCCCACTGCATAATGGGGAAAAAAGTGCACAAACTGCGAAGAAATTCAATATCTTTCGTCTTAATTTACCAAAATCTATGAAATTATACTTTCCTTTTGTGAAAATTTCCGGAGATTTGATTGGACAAAGTTTCAAACGCCGCACAAGCTTGCGAACGGAGATATAGTGCCTTTTTAACCCCTAATTCCCCTTTATTTTGTAAAAATTCCAGAAAAACACTGTTTCGAACCAGAGCATTTTTAACGAAAAAAGACCTATCGTGTGTTATTCTTTCTGACTTATCGAATGAAGGCTGTTTTGGCCACCGCACGCTTCAGAAAATGGAGTAATGACTGTTTTTACCCTCAATCCCCCTATATTTTTCAATTATTTCTGAAAAAAGCTGGTTCGGACTTGATAATTTTGAACCAAACGGATTGTAGCTTGTGTGTTTTTTTTCCGAGCAATCGAATGAAGGCTGTTTGAACCACCGCACACTTCGAAAAATGAAGTTCTGGCTGTGTAACCTTCAATTCCCCTGAATTTTTCCAATTGTTAGGAAATGCATGTTCAGACTTGAAAGTTGAGAACTTTTTGGAACGTATCTTGTGTGATTTTTTCCGAGAAATCCAATGAAGGCTGTTTGAGCCACTCAACCCCCTGGCAACTTGACGTTTCCCATACAAATCGCGTGTGCCAGTTTTTTCTGGTTCTCTGGTTCTGTCAAATAGAAAATCAAGCGACTTAGCAAGTCGGAAGGGCGCATATTGAAATATGTTTTCTTTCAATTGATTCAACAAATGAAAACACGATTCAAATTTAAAATAAGCTCAGTTATACGTAAAGTGAATCTGTTTCCAAAAATTCAGTCGAAGCAAACGGCACATAGACGTTAATTTGTGTGTCCTTTATTAGGTTTAAAACTTCTGCACTGATGATAATAATTCACTGATATACGGCAGTTTTTTGGGACAAGAACTCCTTCCACTCAAACTTTTGTTGACGATCGTACACAATAAATGTAAAACAAAAAATTACCACAACAATCATTGTGTGTTTTTAATAAACTGCGATACATATGAAAATTTTAGAATGACAAAACTTTCAAATTAAAGCAGAACATTTCTCGGTTTATGGAAAACTGTTCCTTTACAATAAATAAATAAATAGGTAGAATATTGAATGAGAATAATAATTTCGGTTGAAACTTTTAATCATTCATTCGAATTATAAGATTTGCTCCACATTTGATGATGTGCCTTTTCCATACGTATGGCTCGAAAAGTATGTAAACAAGGGGTACACATGCGACATCTGCGAATTTTTATCAGACACACGAAACTCGCCAGAAATGTCAAGTTGCCAGGGGGTTGGAGCCACTGCATGCTTCGGGAAATGGAGTTATGGGTGTTTTTACCCTCAAATCCCCTACATTTTTCAACGATTTCAGAAAAAAGCATGTTCGGACTTGAAAATTTTGAATCTAATGGAACGTATCATGTGTGATTTTTTTCGAGGAATGCAACGAAGCCTATTTGACACACCGCACGCATCGAAAAGAGGAGTTATGGCTGTTTCACCTTCAATTCCCTTTAATTTTTCAAAAAAATCAGATAAAAGCATGCACCGCACGATTTGAAATATGGAGTTATGGCTGTTTTTACCCTCAACTCCTCTTCATTCTTCAATGATTTCAGAAAAAAATGTAGGGGAATTAAGGGTAAAAACAGCCATAACTCCATATTTCAAAGCGTGTGGTGATTCAAACAGTCTTCATTGGATTCCTCGGAAAAAAAATTGCATAAGAAAAGTCTCTTTTGGTTCAAAATTTTCAAGTCCGAACATGCTTTTTTCTGAACTTTTTGAAAAATGAAAAGGAATTGAAGGTGAAACAGCTATAACTTCTGTTTTCGATGCGTGCGGTGTGTCAAATAGGCTTCGTTGCATTCCTCGAAAAAAATCACACATGATACGTTCCATTTGGATCAGAATTTTCAAGTCCGAACATGCTTTTTCTTAACAATTTGAAAAATGTAGGGGAAATTGAGGTTAAAACAGCCATAATTTCTGTTTTCAATCCGTGCGGTGGCTCAAATACGCTTCGTTGAATTCTTTGGAAGAAATTACACAGAATACAACCCATTTGGTTCAAAATGTTCAAGTCCGATCATGCTTATTTCTAAAATCATTGAAACATGTAGGGGAATTGAAGTTAAAACAACTGTAACTCCATTTTCCGAAGCGTGCGGTGGCTCAAACAGCCTTCATTGGATTTCTCGGAAAAAAACACACAAGATACGTTCCAAAAAGCTCAAAATTTTCAAGTCCGAACATGCATTTTCTTAACAATTTGAAAAATTGAGGGGAATTGAAGGTAAAACAGCCAGAACTTCATTTTTCGAAGTGTGCGGGGGCTCAAACAGCCTTCATTCGATTCCTCGGAAAAAACCACACAAGATACAATCCGTTTGGTTAAAAATTTTCCGAACCTACTTTTTTCAGAAATAATTGAAAAATATAGGGGAATTGAGGGTTAAAACAGCCATAACTCCATTTCTGAAGCGTGCGGTGGCCAAAACAGCCTCCATTCGATTCGTTAGAAAGAATTAAACACGATAGGTCTGTTTTCGTTAAAAATGCTCTGGTTCGAAACATTGTTTTTCTGGAATGTTTACAAAATATAGGGGAATTAGGGGTTAAAAAGGCTTTATATCTCCGTTCGCAAGCTTGTGCGGCGTTTGAAACTATGTCCAATCGATGTCTGTGAATTTTTGCTGTCTGCTAGCCTCAAACTTGTGCTTAATATTTTGGGGAAAATCTTGCTCACTTATGGTATGAAATAGTATATGTTTTGAGTGAGTTCATCTCAATCAGAAAAATTTAAGACAATTTTTAAGATTCCAAGTTTTTTCAAAAGATCTAATCATCCAATTTAAAAAAAAATGCCCGGATTTATTCACTTTTTTTCGTCAAATCAAAAACAAAAACAAAACAAATTGTAATGTTTTTTTTTGCGTCCAAAATGCAATTTTTGAAAAAGCTTCATTAAAATATTCATTAAAGGAAGTCTAAAAACCTATTTAAAATCTGCTGAAAAGCTTTGATGGATTTTTTTTTAGCAGTTCGTGTGTTTTGATCAAATTTGCACGAATATTGCCCGGATTTTTGGTAGTCAATTTTGAAATCAAATGCCCGGATTTGGCCAGATTTTTTTTTAAATAGCCAGGATTTGTCCGACCCCGATACGTGTGGAAAAATCTCTGGCAACATTTTGACATTAAACTTTTTTAAATTCATGATCAGTTACATCCACTTTAATCCTAAAACATATCAATTTTTCCATCCTCGAGTTTTTTTAACAACTGTTTTTAACAATGGCTAAATACAAAGAAATTCATCGACTTCTTTTTAAAATCATAAATTTATTATAAATTTAAATTTCCATTGTAAAACCAAATCATAATTCCATTGTAAAATAAATACGAAGATCACAAGCTGTTTATGTAAACTGTTAATATTAAACTAATTTAAACTTTTCCTTACATTTGCAGTTTTCAATGGTTTCTTTATTTACTATCATACCATTTTGGATAATTTTAATGTTTATAAGCTAAAAGAAAATGTCACTAAGATTGAAATCAAAAGAGGATCTACCTTTGTAAGTGAGGAATGTTTTTTTTTCAGTACTTGCAGCGTATACATTTACTTTCAAATTTTTTTATGGACAACGTAAGTTTATAATTCGCAAGCTTGCAGCAATGAAAAAGATTTTTTCATGTATGAATTCATTTTTTTTCAAATCTATGTACCAGCTACCATTTTTGGTTGTGGTAAATTATTTTTCATTTAATTTTTACAAAATCTAGTTCAACTATCCAACTAACACTTCACAAAATTTAAAACCTGTACTAATTTTTTCAAATCCTGGGGTCTAGAAAGCTTCGTTTTGGACCAAATTTCATTCATGATTTTTTGCAGAATTGTTAAGTAACGTTCACATGAGTTTATTTGAACTTTTAGGGTTGTATGGGAAAACTAAATATTTTGTGCTGAGAAATCGACATCATTTTGTTGCTGATGGTTTTTGTGCAAATTTATAAATTAAGGAAATTTTACGCTGAAAAAGTTATTAGCTGTTTAACAGGGGTATGTCTTTTCGCATTGATAAACAATAAATTCAATCGACATCACTGCTGGGTGCATAGCGAGGTATCGCATAACTACTTTTCATGCAATACTTCGCGAGGCTCCAGCAGTAATGGCAATTGAATTTATTGTTCATCAAATTCTGCAAAAAAATCATAGATGAATTTTGGACCAAAACGAAGCCTTTTCGACCCCAGGGTTTGAGAAATTCAAAAATGACCTCAAAGTGATTCAGTCTACTGTACTATGATTAATAAATAAGATATAGTTGTTCTCATGAAAAGTGGAGATTTGAGATTGCTTCAAAAATTCGCTGTATATTTGACAATTTTCATTGAAAATGCATAAAATTTGGCCAAAAAAAGAAAAAAATGTTTGATCTAGTAAACGGCCGAGTTTCATTAAAATCTATTGACGCGATTAAAAATAGAAAAATGAGGTTCATAATTGTCCAACAGGCAATTTCATTCTGTTTTGGACGGATGTTTGTATGGAAGATATTGTTAAATTTTTTTTATTGGATTTTTCTTAACAATTTCAAAATTTACCACTTTTAAAATATAGAGAATTAATTCATTCTTGCTTTGATTGGAAATAGGAAATATTTAATAAAGAAGAGATTCTTACGAAAAAGAGAATATATTTAACATATGTTTCAAGATAGTATGTATCATATTCGTATAAATATCAGTTTTTTTGCGGGTCGTTTCATAAACTCTGTTCTTTTTATTTTGAGCTCTGTAAAAAAAATTCTTTTTCAAAACAAATCTGGAATGAAGTATTCCTTAATTACCTACATTTTAGGAATGAATTTTTGGTTTGATGAAAGAAAAATAAAAAAAAAGTTATAACCATATTTTCCATAGAAATATCCGTACAAAAAAGAATGAAATCGCCTGTTGTGCTAAAATGAACCTCATTTTCAAATCAGCCCAACTTTTTTATCACTTCAATCGATTTTAATGAAACTCGATCAGGTTTTAGATCAATAATTTTTACATCTTTTGACAAAATTTCATGTATTTTTAATGAAAATTGTCAGAAATTAATTTTGTGAAGCAATTCAAATTTCCCTTTTTCACGAGAATATCATTTTTTCCAGTCATAGTATAGTCTTCAAATATTGTGGAGTTGGAGTGTAAGTTGAATGATTGAACTCGATTTTGTGTAAATTTAACGAAAAAAAAAAAATCAATCCAGACAGAATGTGGGAAGCGAGTGCGCTGCTTCATGCGATTTCTTTCTTTTTGAACATAACTGTATATCAAAAACTCATATGAGAACATAACTGTATATCAAAAACTCATATGAGAACATAAAATGAAAAAAATAACATGTAAAAAAACTTTTAAAGGGCAACCAATCTCAACTAGGTACTAGATAATACGAACATTAACCGTATTTTTAACATAATTTTGACAAGAGTTTTGATGAAACTTTTTTTTTTTAAATAACCGCGAAATAAGAAAGTTTTGTATCCAAAATAAAAAAGGCGCACGTTTGAGAACCTGGAATAATTTTTTTATCAAGATAACAAACTGTGCAAAACTAAATTTTGATTGAACCACTCTAATGTGACCCTCAAACGTTTTAAAGTTGATTTTTTTTTTAAATGTTGATTTTAAGTTGAAAAAAAAAAACTTTTTAGCATACAACAAGTAGTATTGGACTAAGCAAAAAAGTCGTAGACCTTTTTTTGATTTTGCAATACTTTTCTATGGGGACATTTGAGAAATCGAATATTTAAAAAGCATCTGCAAGTTTGTTTTCTAAGTTTTAAATATTTTCTTTTGAACTTTGAAAAACTTTGAACTTTGAATTGGCGAAAACCCAAGGCCGAATAAAGGGGAGGGCAATAAGGGCAATTGCCCTGGACCCCCCGGCTCAGGGGGAGGGGGTCGAGGGGAAAAAAAGTTTTAACATTAATTCAATTATAATACTTCAATTTCTTCAAATCAAAACTAGAAAATCGGAACCAAAATTTTAAATATAACAACTAAAGGAACTCCGTAAAATAATATCTAGAAAAATTTTCCTCTTACATAAGTTATGGGAGTCTCCTAAAAAAAGAAAAGAAGGAGTTCTCCCGCATGTTGCGGGCTGAGAATATCGAAATTTTGGTATTGAATTTCAAAATTTTCAACCCAATATCTGGAAAAAATAATGTAAATCAAATTTGAAAAAAAATTTAGAAGAATATGAGGAAAAGCACCTCAAGTTTTCATTTTTTTTTATCAATACATGTCAGTCAGGATACAGGACAGGTAAAATAAAGAAAAACATCTCCTCATTTTCATAACACACAAACGTCTTACACAATAAATGTTAATTATTAGGTTAATTTTCCAACTAATGGTTACTGCAATAAAATAGCTCACAGTGCACAGTGGTGCAGAACATCAATCTAGCTGTACGAAATTAATAGCGCCCAGGGATGAAGAGATAGACATTTGATGTCTTCAGCAACATTGTTCAGTTTTACAAGGATCATATTCTAATATAAAAATTTTTGCCGAGGGGTCCACCGATAGCGAGATAAAAATGCTAACTTTTTTGTTTTTCAAATTAGGGATTTGATGTCTTCGACAAAGTTGTTTATCTGATCAAAATACATAAGTTTGTTGAATATGTCAAAGTCCTGTCACATCACCCTCAGGAGTTACAGTCAAAGTAAAAAAAATCTCTTGAAAAAAAAAACAGTTTTTTGAACCTAACACGTTGTCGATTGGATAAAATGGTTCGCTGTCTTCGAAACAAAGTTGCAACAAGCCACGATCTACAACTGTCTCATACATTATGATGAGTTTAGAAGTTGCTGAAGCTCTATAGAAAGCATTTAGTGTATTTTAATGGCAATTTTGGAAGGCTCGTCCATCGAAAAGTGCACATTTTCGCAACACCCCATTTTTTGTGATTATTTTTTATGATAAGCGAAACCATTTCCATTTGAAGTTAGCGCGGAAATCGGTGGAACTAGTAAAGATTTGAATGATTGAAAATACACATTTTATGTAAAAATTACCTATTTTACTAATAGAAAAAAACGTTAAAACATTTAATTTATAAATAAAGTGTTGCAGTTTTCTTTTAAACATTTTGTTTTATTAGAAGACATTTAAATTCGATTTTTCAAATAATTTAAACTCCGAAAAATGAATGGAACTTATCTGTAAAATTTGGTAGAGCACTTAACACTAAACATACCGACACTTTGTATATACCTATTCATACCGCGAGCGGTCAAATGACGGCAAACACCGTTTTCGCTAAAACTCCCTTGTTTCTCAACCGATTTCAATCAAATTTATAGTTTTGAAAAGCTTATAATTCGACTCAAATATGTTTCTCATACAATTTTCAGCTATAATCAATAACTTTAAAGTTATTCACAGTGCAAGAAAAATTTTATGAAAAAACATGCTTCAGGACGAAGGTTGTAAGTCAGTTATTAAGTGCTCGAAAAAAATTTCACTTAGTGCCTGAGAAAGCTGAAGTTAGAAGCTATATGTTGCACATATGGAGAATTTTTTTAAAAAATTTCTAAGATCATGGCCACAAAAAATGTAAAAAAGTTGTGTAAAACCCGTACTTTTCAATCAATCAACTGCCAAAGCTGTTCCTGTTACAGTAGAAAATTTTGAAAAAGTGAATTGAAAAGTAGACGTAATTTGTCACATTTTGGCATCTTTAGATTTTTAAAATACTAAATACATAATTTTTGACGGCTTTTCAAAGGTAGTTGTTTTGCGTACTTTTTATGAATCTGGATTTTCTGAAACAATCCCTACACCCAAATTCAGGTTTGCACTGGATTTTGAGTACGTTAACGTATAGTTTAGGCAATAAAACTATATGTAAAAGAAAGCAAATTTCATGCCGGTTCTAGTGATGTAACTGCATGGGCGGTGCAATGCTTTACAAAAATATAATAAATATATTTCTGAAAGTAAAACTAGAAAATTCGAGCTAATGCTTGTTTGTTTTTTCGTTTCTTTTCATCCGTCTTCGTGTGCAAAATAGCTTTGAGATATTACCACCCACTGCGCCCGTCTGCCAAGCAAGAATTTGTGCTGACTTCTCAAAATTCAGAAACTACTTCACTGTTTTATTTATCATATTTTTGCTAAACATTGCACTGCCAATGCAGTTACACCACTAGAACCGGTATAAAATTTGCTTTCTTTTGCATATAGTTTTATTGCCTAAACCTTACGTTAACGTACTCAAAATCCAGTGCAAAGCTGAGCTTAGGTGTAGGAATTGTCGTAGAAAATCCAAATTGATAAAAAGTTCGAAAAACAGCTACCTTTGAAAGGTCGTCATAAATTATGTACTTCATATTTCAAAAATCTAAAGATACCAAAATGTGACAAATTACGTCTACTTTTCAATTCACTTTTTCAAAATTTTCTACTGTAACAGGAACAGCTTTGGCGGTTGATTGATTGAAAAGTACGGGTTTTACACAACTTTTTTACATTTTTTGTGGCCATGATCTTAGAAAATTTTTAAAAAAATTCTTCATATGTGCAACATATAGCTTCTAACTTCAGCTTTCTCAAGCACCAAGTGAAATTTTTTTCGAGCACTTAATAACTGATTTACAACCTTTGTCCTGAAGCATGTTTTTTCATAAATTTTTTCTTGTACTGTAAATAACTTTAAAGTTATTGATTATAGCTGAAAATTGTATGAGAAACATATTTGAGTCGAGTTATAAGCTTTTCAAAACTATAAATTTGATAGAAATCGGTTGAGAAACAAGGGAGTTTTAGCGAAAACGGTGTTTGCCGTCATTTGACCGCTCGCGGTATGAATAGGTGTACCACATACGTTATTCGAAAACCGTAACACTTAAAAAAAATTTAAAAACGCAAAAATACTTGCATTTCAAAACCAAAAATAGTCCTGTCGTTAAATTTGCGAAAAAACAATTATATAAGGCGTAATCATCGTTTAAAGTTCAAAAACCGTCATTTGACCGCCTCCGGTACGTTTAGTGTTAATTAGTATTTGAATAATATAATTTTGCCATTACAATATAATTGCTTCAACTGGTTCCAAGTAACTGTATCCAAGTATCCAATCTTACAAGCAATTTGCTTTTGTCTTTTCGTTGAGTCATACATTTTAATCGAATTTAAATGCCTTTTAATAAAACAAAATATATAAAAGAAAACTGCACTATTTTATTAATAAATTAAATGATTTTACGTTTTTTCTTTTAGTAAAATAGGGAATTTTTACATAAAATGTGTATTTTCAATCATTCAAATTTTTACTATTTCCACTGATTTCCGCGCTAACTCCAAATGAAAATGGTTCCGCTTATCATAAAAAATAATCACAAAAAAGGGGTGTTGCGAAAATGTGCACTTTTCGATGGACGAGCCTTCCAAAATTGCCATTAAAATACACTAAATGCTTTCTATAGAGCTTCAGCAACTTCTAAACTCATCATAATGTATGAGACAGTTGTAGATCGTGGCTTGTTGCAACTTTGTTTCAAAAACAGCGAACCATTTTATCCAATCGACAACGTGTTAGGTTCAAAAAACCTTTTTTTTTTCAATAGATTTTTTTTACTTTGACTGTAACTCCTGAGGGTGATGTGACAGGACTTTGACATATTGAACAAACTTATGTATTTTGATCAGATAAACAACTTTGTCGAAGACATCAAATCCCTAATTTGAAAAACAAAAAAGTTAGCATTTTTATCTCGCTATCGGTGGACCCCTCGGCAAAAATTTTTATATTAGAATATGATCCTTGTAAAACTGAACAATGTTGCTGAAGACATCAAATGTCTATCTCTTCATCACTGGGCGCTATTAATTTCGTACAGCTAGATTGATGTTCTGCACCACTGTGCAGTGCTAAGAGAGAACAGAGATGCTTTTTGATAAGCATTTCAGAATTTTACCCGGGCAGTATCTGAGTTCATACCGGGTATTATTATAACTTTTCACTTTTCAATCAAAATTATTGAAATTTTCATTGGTTTATAAATTTAAACGTTTTTCCCTATATGCGATACGAAAATCTACAAAAAAAACTGTTGTTGCATAAATTGGACCAATCGACAGTACTGAGTTTCTTTATCGAATATGCATCCAGATGTCTGTCTTAGGCTTGAAATTTGTATTGATACATTTTCAACTGTTTTAACAAAAAATTTATCATCAACTGAAGTAAATATTCTGAATCCAGCATATCATTTTCCAAATGATCATTCTAAAATTATGGTTAATACGATCTCATAGTTGCGTTGCAAATATCATTGAGTGATGTTCTTAACATAATTATTTGTGTTATTTCTTAAGTTACTGAAGTTCAGTTTCATGGTTTTTCTGAATTTCGACTAAATAGGCTATCAATGATTAAATGAAAAACATTTAAAATATCTGTCCGATCATTTTTATAAATCAGAGAATTTTAGCTGGTGATAATGCTATCATAAAAACTGAGAATCAGATTTTGCATTTTGCTGCTCAAATCAGAGTTTTCAATTTTGGGATATTTCTAAACTCTTCCGCAATGTTTGTACGTGATAAATTTACAATTTTTATTTAATTTACCCATGATATTTGAAGATACCTACCAGAAATTATCTTCTACGCAGACAAAATGACTATTTGAAGACAGTATATTGAAATGATCTCCAGTTTTATTACTCGTTTAAATTGTTTTGTATTCTCTGGGATAGCATAGGGACCCCTCAAGAAAAATTGCCCCGGCCCTCCGGTGGCTTAATGCGGCCCTTTTAAGAACTTATAAAAGCTTACTGCAGCATTTTAATGATATTTACAAGATGGAGCTATAGCCATCAGAATAAAGGAACCTCTTTAAAATGCCTAGTTTTTTATTGATATTTTTATTATTAAATAGATGAGCTGGTTAAATTAGCTCTTTCGCGTTTTTTTTTGTTATTTTTACTTCGATCTGCTCACTGTTTTTCCTTTGTATTTTTTGTAAGAATTATGTCTATTTTATACTGGGTTAATTCAAAGCCCGTTTGTGTTATGTTGTTTACAACTATCTATTACAATAAAATTTAGTCGTTTATACATCCGTTGTCGTTTTTTTTTCAAAATTTGAGTTTTTTTGAGAAATGAGATCCAAACGAAATTATATAAAAAGAAATTTTGTAACGTTTCATTGCTTGTTAAGATAAAAAAAATACTATTGGTGATTCCACTTTTATTGATTTTCCTTCCATCGTACTAATTTGTAGATTTCTAATCATAATTTGGCCTTTCTTTCCAACTGTTTTTGTGGTTGGTATATTATCATCCAATAACAGTTTTAAGAGAGTCAGGAGCCGAATATTCTATGTAGTATTAAAGCTGCTCCAAGAGTTCAGATGATTTCAGAAGCCGCCTTGTCAAGTTCGTTAATTTTCAACTCATTTGCAGTGGTTTAAGCCACTTCGTGTTGTGAGTATTAAGTTATGATCAACACTGTAATATTGTTAAAATTTTTGTGATTTAATGTGAATCTTCACTTTAAATATGTAATAAAACAGCTATACTCAATATCTGACAGTAGTTTAGAACTTAAATTTTTCAATTGAAAAAAGTTTAACAAATATCATAAATTAAAAAAAAAATTATCGAAAATATCAAACAAATGGGAAAAGTGAAGGAATAGTTCAATGTAAAATGTAAAATCCTAAGTTATTAGGAAAAACTATTAACGAAAACTTGAAATTTTGACTTGTGAAATTTGTTCGCCATTATTTAAAAAAAAGTTTTTCTAGACCCCCCGATTGATTTTTCTGAAAAGTGCAATGGATAAGGGAGGCTCTCCTCTATACTGTGGCAAATTTTTTAGAGATGTCGATTTTTTTTTATCTAGAAATTGTTCTTAACCAAACAGTGCATTTGCATTTTTACCTAAAGAGTTAAGTCAAAGCAACAAATCACATCCCAGAATTATGTTTTCAGATTATTGAAATGGATCACTAACGCAGATATTTGAAAACCAATCAGGGAGCGTCTCTGAAAAAGGTGTAGTAAAGAAAATTATTTACTAACTTGAACAATTGCTTAAAATTAGGATGAAAATCTGCAAAAATGATGACTTGTAATAGAATTAATAGTAGTACAATTACAGTAATTTTATTTCTCAATACAAACCCAAACATATAGGCGTAAATTTTTATGATATAACAATGTTATTTTTAATCATGCCAACTGAATCATTTACTTATTTTTCCAAGATGTTTGAAACAACCCCAAGGTGGTTGAATTCAAATGTTGACAATGAACAAATACTTCGAAAAGATTTTTGTAGAGTGAAAATTCCATGTTAGTGTTTCCCATGAAATCAATCGTCTATTCTAAGAATCAACTTAACCTCATCTAGGCCTTGTTAGAACCACATGCACATAAGATTGAATACTAAAAACATGCGGAAAAGTGTACGGTGGTGCATATATTTGCCACGAGCCAGTTCTGCAGGTCGAGAAATTAATAGTTGAGACGGTAGTTTTCTTCCATTTTTTTTCTTTGCTACCCTACTCCCTCACTCTTCCATTTGTGGTTCTCGGACTGTTCTCGGTCGGTTTGTTTTCCGGTGTTCTTTTTTGCCCTCCGTTTTCCTGCAGCAGTCTATTTTCACCATACGCTTTTATCCCCTCCCGGACCTCTGTTTCCGACTTCTTCCGGCTTCTCATGACACCTTCACACTCAAACACCCGCAGGCTAGCAGGGCAGAAGAGCGGTAGAAAAAGCAGCCATCATAAATATGGCTTTGAATTTTTCCAACCGTTTCCTGCTTTCGGGTCGAGGTAGACTACTCTCTTCCAATTATAACAGGTGAATGGTTTCATTTTTTTTTTTTTGTTTATTCGGTATGCTTTTAAATCATTTGAGTTTTCTTATTTACGGTGAATAATGTTGTATTTAAAAAGGTGCAATTCATTTCGCAATGGAAGTATGCAGCAATATACTGAGTCGATTTGGGGTTATTTTTGAACTTCTCAAACCCTGGGGGTTAAAAAGCTTCGTTTTGGTTCAAAATTCATCCATGATGTTTTGCAAAATTTTCAAGAAAGGTTTGCATGAGTCAATTTGATCTTTTAGGTTTGTATGGGAATATCGAACCCTTTGGCTGGATCGTTTCTAAGGTAAGATTTCAAAACACTTCAGTTTAGGATTAAAAAATATATATTTCCACAGGAATAGTTGTATTTTAATCTGTATTCACTCACTAACTACTAATTTCTATGCGAACGTTAACTTTCACTACAAAAAATTTCA
This sequence comes from Uranotaenia lowii, assembly GCF_029784155.1. Classification (NCBI taxonomy): domain Eukaryota; kingdom Metazoa; phylum Arthropoda; class Insecta; order Diptera; family Culicidae; genus Uranotaenia; species Uranotaenia lowii. Next base: position 112,311,784 of record NC_073693.1, read on the forward strand.
GGCATGTTTCCAATTTGTCAGAGACAGTAAAAAAATATTCTTATGTCAGCCAAGAAGGGTCAACGGAATTTAAATCAATTTTAAACACGGTTTTTTTGCACAGTTTACACGATTTAACGCGATAAGCACTGTATTGGTAAAGTAAATAGTAAATAGTAAATATCCAAAATTATGTTCAATGAAAACCTCTTCATAACTTTTGAAGTTGGAGGAACCTTAGGTCATATACTTTAAAGGTGATAAGACATAAGACATGAGATAGACATGAGACATGAGACATGAGATATAAGACATGAGACATGAGACATGAGACATGAGACATGAGACATGAGACATGGAACATGAGACATGAGACATGGAACATGAGACATGAGACATGAGACATGAGACATGGACATGAGACATGAGACATGAGACATGAGACATGAGACATGAGACATGAGACATGAGACATGAGACATGAGACATGAGACATGAGACATGAGACATGAGACATGAGACATGAAACATGAGACATGAGACATGAGACATGAGACATGAGACATGAGACATGAGACATGAGACATGAGACATGAGACATGAGACATGAGACATGAGACATGAGACATGAGACATGAGACATGAGACATGAGACATGAGACATGAGACATGAGACATGAGACATGATACATGAGACATGAGACATGATACATGAGACATGAGACATGAGACATGAGACATGAGACATGATACATGATACATGATACATGAGACATGAGACATGAGATAATAGACATAAGACGTAAGATATGAATAGTGAGGTATCTGACCGCTGTCATGTCTCATTTCTCACATCCCACTTCTCATCGCTCATGTATCACTTCTTTGTGCTCTATTTTCACGTCCCATTCTCACGTATTACGTCCTACTTTTCTCTTCTCATCCCTCACGTCTCTCTGCTCACATCTCAAGTCCCATGGATCATCGCTTAAGTTTCGAAAGTCTCGCTGAAGGTCTTAAGTGAAGTGATGTCTCTGGTCCCATGGCGCAGGTCTCAAGTCCCAGATCTTAAATCAAAGTCTCAAGTGTTAGTTTTCATTTGACAGGTCTTATTTTGTAAATCTCAGGTCTCAGGTTTCATGTCTGGTTGTCTCAAAATTCAGAGCTTCGGACTTCGCACGATTTTCGGGAATCGACACGGTTTTTTTAAATGTTACGTTAGACCTTGTTAAAAATCATTGTGTATTTAGAATCAATGATATTTTTTTCCTTATTGAACGAGACCTATTCTGAAAAACTTAACGCGCAGGAATGCCTTAAAAATTTTATGATAGGCAAATTTTTAAGATATGTATCCAAAAATAAGCTGAAAAGTTTTAATGTAGGTACACAAGTTTTTTAATAAGCATTAAAATTCATAGAATGTAATATTTTCCTACACATTTTTGCTTAATGTTTCTGTTTGTTACGTTACTAGTTTATTGGTACAACACTCTGTACAAAACAGCTACCGTAAACTGGGGGAACTTTGATCACTTTTTTGATTATTTTTTGAATATTTTGGAAGAGGTTGCATTTTCGTAACACCTAAATATTTTAAAACCCCTCACTGAGGTGAGGAGTATAGTTAAATAAATGTTTGTTACAAAACCAGATTTCGAGTTTCGGGGTAACTTTGATCACTATGGTTTTCAAGGTACCTCAACATCTTTAAAACTATTTTTATGGTGTCATTTAGCACAGAAGGCATAAATATTAATAGCAGTAATTTTTGTTAGGACTAAAATGATTTTTTTTATAATCAAAAGATGGACAATGTTGCTGCATACATCTAGGGGTAAAAACTATGAACAAGTCTCAATTTTTTTGGCCTCAAAAACAAATGAAATTTTGCCTTCATGCAATTCCATAGGTCCTCGCACTGTTCCCATTTTCTTATTATTCTTCAAATTGAACCATTTGATAGGGTTTTAGATATATTTTCTATACGGGCTTTATCATGGAAAATCACCGATTTTTTTTTCAATATCCAAAAATTCTTACCAAATAACCATAAAAATAACACTTAAACTAAATCTAAACAAAGAAAAAAGTTGAACTTAAACAAACGCTTAAGTTTGATCAGGAGAGATGTTTGTTTGCGAGCCTTCAAAAAACCAGATATTTTAAGATTTTAAAATTTGTGACCGTTCACTTTGGTACGGCTACAAATCTAAAGTCACCTCGGGGGAAGCTAAGCAAATCATTTTAATTAAATAATTAGCAGAATAGGGTAGTATAAATAAAATTTCACAACATATTATTGAAAGCTTTAAAAAAATTGAAATTAATAAGTGAAATTCTTAGAAAAAGCTAGTACGAATATGAGGAGAAATGGCACATTGATCACATCTATAAAAAAAAACACATCACTCTAGGAATTGTAATCAGCCGTTTAACAACACTACACTTACAACACACCCCTGAAGACGCCTGAACACGTCTAATACGCAATTTAGACGAGTTCTGGAAAAATCATGCCCAAGAGGAAAAACAAGGGGCATTTCCTCTTCCACTTGGATCTGAACCCTGGAAGGAGGAACACCTACACAATATATCTGGTGTAAAGTTTTTATCATCTCCCAAAACCACGCGTCTCGGAAGAATTTAAAAGAGTTCGCGAGTGGTTCTAAAAGTGGTTCAAGTGTTGAACGGATTCAGGCGGAGGCCACGAAAAGCCATACCTGTCGTGCACTGCCTAAAGGAATCCAAGATCGGGACTGAAGCCGCGATATCGCCAACATATATCGGGCACAGTCACTGGCAAGACCACATGGTCGTGGTTTCTGGTTAAGGAGGAAGGCAATCGTTGAGAGGAAGGGTTTTCCCCAATATCCCTTGGCCAACTAGTACGGTTGTTACGGGCGGGAACTGCTCCCACGGCACAAATACGGTAGAGCGGTTTCCAGGACTGGTACGGAAGACGATCCAAAACACGATTCCCCGGGTGGCCACGAGCGCTGTGGCTTGGCTAGAAGACGGATCCTGGAAGCGGAGCGAACATCGTTGGGCCCATACACGTCACACCACACACCGTAGGTTTCGTAAGTACCTCTGTAAAAATTTGAGAATAGGGAACTAAGGACAGTTAGGGAACTAGGGAAAGTGCCAAATTAACAGTTTCGACATTTAAATAAAATGATTTGCGTTTGGCCAAAAACATTACAATTCTCGTATTGTTCTTGCAAGCCGACCCTGAGTGATCTTAAAGGAGTCCTTGTGATTGAGCGGGCGTAACACAAGGGATTGTTACAAATTACATTTTAATAAATATCAAAATATTCAAATAAAAACCAAATTTAGCTTATTTGTTACTCTATTTATAGGCTTTCAAACGTAAAAAATGTCATGGTGATCAAAGTTACCCCGGTGATCAAAATTCCCCCAGTTTACAGTACTTCAACTTTACTAAAGCTTTAACCCTTTGGGCGCTTTGGATAAACACCATTTTCTCACCGAATGTGCAGGTTAAGTGAAGAATCATTGCACAAAATTTGAAGAAAATCGATTGACTTAGTAGTTTTTGCTTGGCAGATCAAACGCTGCACAAAAGTCGTTTTATTTCGAATTTTAAACATATAAATTTTCGAATAAGTAAAGTGGATTACTGGTGATATACTGGGAACAAAAAAAAACGTTTCGAAAAACGGCATGTTTTGATCCTCTGGCGCAAAGTGTTATGTCAACCCATTGTTGAAGGCAAAACTGAAAATTTCAAAAATTTCAATATTTAAACTTTTGAGGGATGGTACCCATCCATTAAAGAAATATTTAACAAAATAAGATCGTTTGGGTTTGTGATCAATGAGGTAGAGAAATTCCATGTATTTTTTAATCATTTCTTGTTTTTCATTTGCACCCTATGTGTTTTTATCTTCTCAATGGAGACTCTATGATCCACCTCAAACCCCACATACATCAAATGGATAATTTAAGAAGCCCAAAGTTATGCATCTTTTGTTCTTGAACTTAAAGTGTAAATAAATATTTCTATTTTAAAAAAGTGAAAAAGCTCGTTGGAAGGAAAGAAAAGGGTTAAGGCGGCATCCATAAATTACGTAACGCAAAAAATGCACTTTTTTGACCCCCTCCCCCCCGGATGTCACAAATCGTAACGCTTCGACGTACCTCCCTATGAAAATTACGTAACGCTAATAATTACCCCCCCCCCCCCTCATCTTCTCATGTTTTAAATACTGATTTTCGAAGGTAAAAAAGATTTTAACATACAATTTTTAAACGTTCTTAAAAACGGAATTAATATCTATCCAAATCGCTTCTTAGTACTCATTGATGATAGCTCTCTGATAAAATAAGTTAATTGCTCCATTACGACGGGCTATGTGCATCTTAAATCTTAACTGATGATCTACATTGAGGAGCAAAACTTATTATGCAAGCGAAATATACTCCACTTAGTAATATTCGTCGGAATAATCAAAACTGCATTTTTTTAATCAATTGCAAAAAATAGTTAAATTTCCGTCTTAAGGTTGAATTGAGTTATTAGGGGTAAATGTACTTAATATTCGGTTTTCAAATGGTTATTTCACGGATATTCAATACACATTTTAAGGAGTCTATCTCAGAATCTTTAAAGAGGAAAGATTACAAACCAGTTTCAATCATGTTGAAGCTTACAAAATTTTAAGCTGAGTTTGGTTTGCTTATCATTCTGCAAAAATTGCATGACATCAAAATAGCTACGATTAAACTGAATTTTTGTCAGGAAAAAATCGTTACGTAACGATGAGCATACCTCCCCCCTCCCCTATGTCACAATTCGTAACGCTCGAGCATACTCCCTCCCCCCCAGGAGCGTTACGTAATTTATGGATGCCCCCTAAGCTTGTTAATTTTTCATAATAATTTCTTGATACTTGGAAAAAGTAACGAGGTTGTGAAAACCCATTTTGTCCAAAACCAACGACTGCATTTATTTCTCAAGAGCGACATCCCAAAACAAAAGCCCAAATTACTTGAAGCAGATTGCACTTCCGTCACGTCTGTTCGTGACGTTATCTGGCTTTTGTTTTGCGGCCACAGGTAACGGATTTTTCGAGTTTTTTCGATAGGATATGCAGCTAACAAATGGCAGGGAAGCAATCAATTGCAGCCGAATACCTAAATACTACTCCTGTATCGGGATTTAAAGCTTCCTCCTGTGAGTACGAGGAGAATAGAGCAGGAAGCAAAACCAACCGAATAGTGTGAACAGTGAAAAAAAAAATACTAGGAAAGGGTGCTTGGAAAGCGATAGTGCACAGATGTTTGTCCAACAGGAGCTTTCCTATGGACATGACCAGGTCAGGTGTAAAAGTAAGGCTGGATTCAAGAGGAACCTAACAAAAGAACTATTAGAGGAAGGTATAGGCAAATATAGAGGTAGATAGAAAGACACAATATGCAGCAGCTACACTCTTCCCGGGTCACTAACACTTACCGATTCCGCGCATCGAGTAGACCATGGCCGTCGGCGGGAAAGGACACATGGGCGGCGGGCTGTCGGAGGCGGGCAGCACATGGTAGGAACTGGCTGTGGCCACCCCCACGCCACTGGTGCTGCCCTCCGAATCCGAGTGGGAGTTCGTATCCAGGCGCATGTAGGTGGCCACTTTGGACTGCATTTCGATTGGAAGCTAGAAGTAGGGAGCAGGATTTTTTTTCAGCCACCATTCGTTGTTGTTAGTCGTAGTCGGAGCCCATTTGTTTTGGCCACCCCCCGAGGGTACAGACAGAATAAAACCGTACCGGACGGATTCAAATAGACACAGAGAGAGATAGAGAGAGACAAAGAATAGAAGTTTTAATTTTTGATTGGAACTCTTTGTCTATATTTGGAATTGTAAAGCCCTTCAGGAACTGGAATAGATTGGGGATCAGGGCATTCGGGGAATGGTGTAACACTAGGGGCCGGATAAATGATGGGAATGATCCAGTGGGATTATTGTTTGCATGACTTACCGACGAGAGTTTTGGCGAAACGAAGCTGTCTGGTTTGCACTGGAGCAGCTGGATGGCGACACTCATATCCGTTTTGTACCGTTCCTGGAAGAAAAAAGGAGGAAGCGATCCATTTATTAGCAAACTCGCTGTACTAGTTGGAAAATAGTTTCAGAAGACATGGCACAATGGAAATATGTATGAAACTCCATTTGAAGTTTAGTTTTGGAATATATTATGAATATTTACAGGGAGGCAATGTAAAAGTGATACACTTATTTCATTAAACTCAAACCAGTTTTTATTTCTCATCGAAATCGATTTGAATATTATCTATAAGAACGCAGATTATAACACGTTTGTCACCATGCTCTTTTTGGTAGTTTCACTAAACGTCGTGACTGACCGACCTTTTTCTAAATCCAACTTTTATTTTTTCACCATTTTTTTTCGAGACTTAAAAAAACGTCCCGTTCAGACGTTACCTTTTTTTGCACACTCATTCATCCCTTCAAATTTCCGTCTTTATTGCGAGAAACAAGTCAAGATTACAAGGTATCACATATAAACACTTCAGTTAATTCAGACTTACACTTTTCAGATTATCACTGCTTATTTAAGATCCAGATGACTCGACTCACTCAACAGTTCAACACCAATCTGCCACTAGACTCAAACCTTCAAACTTCCAGATCACGGACACAAACGTCCGGCGTAGATCCACTATTGAAATTCAGATCTCAGACTCACATAGGTCTCGACTTTCCCCCTTATTCTGCGCCGCGCGTGAAGTGAAGATAGTCGAGTCGAGTCGGAGTCACGTGAGTCTTGTCACCTTATTCCCAAAGCCGATGTGACAAAGGTTCATGCCCAGCTGACTACTAGATTAGGATAAGAACTCAAAAGTTTCATTCTATAAGACTTTTCTCACCTCAAGCGACTACTGGAATCGGGTGACTCGACTATCGTCACCTCACGCGCGGCGCAGAATAAGGGGGTTTATCTGCAACTCAGAAATTCCGATTGGGAACCTATAATCCATAAAAAAAACAAGCAATCATATTTCGAAATACAAGCTTGCGAGATTCAAACCAATGATTTCAACTCAGATCTCAAACCAAGAATTGACATCCATCTTAACTTCCCGAATAGTCATGTCAATTGAAACTCTCCTAACCTTAGGTTATTGGCAGACCAGTCCCATGTGCCGTAAGGCAGAGTCAAAAGGCCCCACTCAGATATTGGTTTTCCGAATTTCCGAAACCTAAACAGTCCTTTCAGGTTACTTAAACTTTCCATCTCTTTTCAAGGCAATGCACCCACAGCAGCCTTCTCAGGGCATTAAAACCTCTGAATCTCTGTGTACTTACTTCAAGCATTGCCCATTTCAGGGAGTTTGTACTTTCCTTCAAGCACTGCCCCTAACAAGGGGTTTGTTCATATCTCAAGTACTGCCCCTCTCAGGTGGTATGTACTTCAACTAAAGTACTGCCCCTCTCAACGGGTTTGTACTTCAAATCAAGTACTGCCTGCCTGAATAGGCATATCTCATAGTACCGCCCCATATCTCAAGTACTGCCCCTCTGTACATATCTCAAGTACTGTCCCTCTCAAGGGGTTTGTACTTTCCTTCAAGTACTGCCCCTCTTAGGGAATTTGTACTTCTACTAAAGTATTGCCCCTCTCAAGGGGTTTGTACATATCTCAAATTCTGCCCCTCTCAGGAGGTTTGAGCTTTTTTTCATGTACTGTCCCTCTCAGAGAGTTTGTTCTTCTACTAAAGTACTGCAACTCTCAGGGGGTTTGTACATATCTCAAATTCTGCCCCTCTCAGGAGGTTTTTACTTTCCTTCAAATTCTGTCCCTCTCAGGGGGGTTGTACTTTTCTTCAAGTACTGCCCTTCTCAGGGAGTTTGTACTTCTTCTAAAGTACTGCCCCTCTCAGGGGGTTTGTACATATCTCATGTGCTGCCCCTCACAGGGTGTTTGTACATATCTCATGTACTGCCCCTCTCAGGGGGTTCGTACTTCAATTCAAGTACTGCCCCTCTCAGGGGGTTTGTACTTAAAATCAGTACTGCCTGCCTGAGGAGGTTTGTACATATCTCAAGTACTGTCCTCCCAGAGGGTTTGAACTTTCCTTCAAGTACTGCCCAGACAACCATTTGGTGGGTATTTTGAATTTGCAACGCAAATATACGTGCAAATATACGTGTAAACATATCGTATATAATGTAGCAAAACCAGTATATACGTATCATTTTGGAGGCCATATAGGTACATTAGCAAACATATTCTTGATTTGAATTGTATTAAATTACGATTTGCACGACTTGTCATGCGCATCATTTACGACTACCCTGATTCTATTTGGAATATACTATGGCAATTTACATCATCATATAGATGATTGAGGTTGTAATATACGAAATTTTTCGTAACAATATGGAAAGTTTGACGACTTATTTGGTCGTCTTTTGCTACTTGAGTGCAGGGCTCCCATTTTCCGTCAGTTGAAAAAAAATATTTTTTTTTGGGATTTTAAACCAATTGGTTTAATCATCCCCAAAAAATAATAAAAATAAGATTGTTTCAAAGAAATGTGTTTTTTTGCTGTCAAATTCAAGTTTATATCGTACACATTTATTATTTGCCTGATTGCTGTTTTTTTCCATGTTCATGAATTTATTGTTAGCGCCTGGACTTGATCCCCTGACGATTCGATCAGCAGCTCATGATGGTTCCTCGACGCTATCTGGAATATATAAATTCAAGGGGATTTGCTTCAAAGGCATTAAACCAAAAGCAAATCGTATATTTCTATAACTTAAATCTTTTGAATCGTAGAACACTTCATCGATGATCTAAAAATAGACCAACATTTTGCAGCCTCCTTTAATACGAGTCCAATCATCGATGTCCCATTATCATAAACGATTTTATTGAACTTTTTTGTATTCTTTTACGATTGTCAGCAAATACGTTTTACGAAAATCAGACATGCGAATTAATTTGCAAAGGTATACGATTGCATGCACATTATTACGAATCAATGCAGTTATATACGTTTTTTATTTCGAATTATTTTATGCATAGCACGACAAAATCTCTCAATCACGGCTGATCACCGTATATCGGTCGTTTCACGGATTTTTTGCGAATTGTCGTATACAAAGGTCGAGTTCATATGTACATAAATACGAGTCTCTTTTCTTGTCGTAATAAAATCATGCAATGCTTTTAAATACGATAAAGAATATGCATGAACCGCACATTGTAGGTGCAGATATACGAAAATGAGTATAAATAACATTCTATACGATGTAATCTGTAAAAGAAAATACGACTTCTGGTTGTCTGGGTGCCTGAGAGGAGTTTGTTCTTCTACTAAAGTACTGCTCCTCTCAGGGGGTTTGTAAATATCTCAAATTCTGCCCCTCTCAGGAGTTTTCTACTTTGCTTCAAGTACTGCCTCTCTCAGGGAGTTTGTACTTCTACTAAAGTACTGCCCCTCTCAGGAAGTTTGTACATATCTCAAGCTTTGCCCCTCAAAGGGTGTTTCTACATATCTCATGTACAGCCCCTCTCAGGGAATTCGTACTTCAACTCAAGTACTGCTCCTCTCAGGGGGTTTATTCATATCTAAAGTACTGCCCCTTTCAGGAGGTTGTTACTTTCCTTCAAGTACTGCCCCTCTCAGGGACTTTTACTTCTACTAAAATACTGCCCCTCTCAGGGGGTTTGTACGTATCTCAAATTCTGCCCCTCTCAGGATGTTTGTACTTTCCTTCAAGTACTGCCCCTCTCAGGGAGTTTGTACTTCTACTAAAGGATGTTTGTAGATACCTCATGTACTTCCTCTCTCAGAGGGTTTGTTCTTCAATTCAAGTACTGCCTCTCTCAGGGGGTTTGTGCATATCTGAAGTATTGCCCCTCTCAGGGGGTTTGTTCATATCTCAAGTACTTCCCCTCTCAGGGGGTTTGTATTCTACTTCAACTTAAGTACTGCCACTCTCAGGAGGTATGTATTTCCCCTCTCAGGGGGTTTGTACGTCAATTCAAGTACTGCCCCGCTCAGGGGGTTTGTTCATATCTGAAGTACTGCCCCTTTCAGGGGGTTTGTATTGTACTTCAACTCAAGTACTGCCCCTCTCAGGAGGTTTGTACATATCTCAAGTACTGCCCCTCTCAGAGGGTTTGTACTAGGATTGTTCGATCTTCTAGAAAAGATCGATTCCCCAGATCGATTCAGCTGAGTTCCAGGATCGATCCACTAAAAAAATCTAAAAGACGGATTGGCTTAGGAAGCGCAGATTTTTAAAGCAGCCTCTTTTGATTGATTGTTTTGATTTGATCTTTCGGTAGGAAATTTTTAATTTAACTATCCGGTGGAAAAATACGGATTGGCTGAGGAAGCGCAGATTTTGAAGGCTGCTGTTGTGGACTTTTTGTTATGATTGGGCTATCCGTTTAAAAAATACGGCTTGGCTTAGGAAGCACGGATTATAAAGACTGATGCTGTGGATTGTTTGTTTTGATTTGGCCTTCCGGTGGAATAATATGGATCAGCTTAGGAAGCGCAGATTTTTAAGGTTGTTGTTGTTGATTGTTTTGATTTGGCCTTCCTTCGGGAAAAGATGGATTTGCTTAGAAAGTGCAGATTTTTGAGGATGCTGATTGTTTGTTATGATGTGGCCGTTTGGTGTATAAAAACGGAATGGATTTAGAAAGCGCAGATTTTTTAAAGCAGCTTTTGTGGATTGTTTTATGCGATTTGGCCTTACGGTGGAAAAATACGGATTGGCTTAGGAAGCGCAGATTTTCAAGGCTGCTGCTGTTGATTGTTTGATTTAATTTCGCCTTCCGGTGAAGAAAACGGATTGGCTGAGGATGCGCAGATTTTTAAGGCTGCTGCTGTGAAGTTTTTTATTATGATTTGGCTTTCCGTTGGAATAATATGGATTGGTTTGGCCTTCCGGTAGAGAGAAAAGGATTGGCTGAGGAAGCGCAGATTTTAAAGGTAGCTTCTGTTGATTGTTTGTTTTGATTTAGCCTTCTGTTTGGGAAGGTAGTTACTTAGGAAACTTGCGAATTGTTGCGGCTCAAATAAACAAAGACAGAAAATCGTTTGGATAAAACCCATATCCATACTCCTCGCTCAATTGTCCCGAGTTGCGTTGAAATGAGCCGATTAGTTCCGCTCAAGATAATTTGTCTAATTTTTGGAAATTCAGACGTTTCAATAAGTTGAAAACTCAAGACTTATCCAGCATTTTCAATAAATTTTTAACGATGAAATAAACCATTAAAAAACATTTCCGAAGTCAAGATAATATTTCATAAGAAAAAGTTACCACTACCTTTATATCTCGATATAAATTTTACATTTCTCAATTTTGAAGGTAAAAAATTCACATAGTTCTATAAGGCCAAGTTGGTGAAATTCGGATCAGTGGATGGCAAGCTGCGGTTGCTTGAATTTTTAGTATACTATTTATTTCTGGCCTCGGTATTTTAAGTGTTAAGAGTTTGTTATTGTAATGGTATGGTAATGGTATGGTAATGGTATGGTAATGGTATGGTAATGGTATGGTAATGGTATGGTAATGGTATGGTAATGGTATGGTAATGGTATGGTAATGGTATGGTAATGGTATGGTAATGGTATGGTAATGGTATGGTAATGGTATGGTAATGGTATGGTAATGGTATGGTAATGGTATGGTAATGGTATGGTAATGGTATGGTAATGGTATGGTAATGGTATGGTAATGGTATGGTAATGGTATGGTAATGGTATGGTAATGGTATGGTAATGGTATGGTAATGGTATGGTAATGGTATGGTAATGGTATGGTAATGGTATGGTATGGTAATGGTATGGTAATGGTATGGTAATGGTATGGTAATGGTATGGTAATGGTATGGTAATGGTATGGTAATGGTATGGTAATGGTATGGTAATGGTACGGTAATGGTATGGTAATGGCACTGATCATACTAACTGGACACTCGATTTCGCTTTTTGGATAATTTTTCCAACAGTACGGAATATCTATTTCAGAGTGCGCATCGATCGATTTAAAGAAATGCTATATCAGTTAGAAAGTGCCACCCAACTTTCGCAAAAAAATAGGCAATTCAGACGTTAAAATCGGGCTAAACAGGTACATTTTTCCAACAGGGCAATTGCATCGGAAAAATTGTAGGTTCGCCACCTGCCGTCGATATTGCGAACCTGCTAAATTTGTCGAAAAAAATTAGCCAGAAAATGATCGAATTTTTGTTCTAAGTGTCCTGTCAGTATGATCAGTGGTAATGGTATGGTTATGGTATGGTAATGGTATGGTAATGGTATGGTAATGGTATGGTAATGGTATGGTAATGGTATGGTAATGGTATGGTAATGGTATGGTAATGGTATGGTAATGGTATGGTAATGGTATGGTAATGGTATGGTAATGGTATGGTAATGGTATGGTAATGGTATGGTAATGGTATGGTAATGGTATGGTAATGGTATGGTAATGGTATGGTAATGGTATGGTAATGGTATGGTAATGGTATGGTAATGGTATGGTAATGGTATGGTAATGGTATGGTAATGGTATGGTAATGGTATGGTAATGGTATGGTAATGGTATGGTAATGGTATGGTAATGGTATGGTAATGGTATGGTAATGGTATGGTAATGGTATGGTAATGGTATGGTAATGGTATGGTAATGGTATGGTAATGGTATGGTAATGGTATGGTAATGGTATGGTAATGGTATGGTAATGGTATGGTAATGGTATGGTAATGGTATGGTAATGGTATGGTAATGGTATGGTAATGGTATGGTAATGGTATGGTAATGGTATGGTAATGGTATGGTAATGGTATGGTAATGGTATGGTAATGGTATGGTAATGGTATGGTAATGGTATGGTAATGGTATGGTAATGGTATGGTAATGGTATGGTAATGGTATGGTAATGGTATGGTAATGGTATGGTAATGGTATGGTAATGGTATGGTAATGGTATGGTAATGGTATGGTAATGGTATGGTAATGGTATGGTAATGGTATGGTAATGGTATGGTAATGGTATGGTAATGGTATGGTAATGGTATGGTAATGGTATGGTAATGGTATGGTAATGGTATGGTAATGGTATGGTAATGGTATGGTAATGGTATGGTAATGGTATGGTAATGGTATGGTAATGGTATGGTAATGGTATGGTAATGGTATGGTAATGGTATGGTAATGGTATGGTAATGGTATGGTCACTGTTCGCGTGATCGCAGACATTCTACCTCGGATGACAATAATGTAATATCTTGAACAAATAAGATTCTACTTAAACTAAATGATCTTAGCGAAAATTCTTAAGTAAACTTTAAAAGTTCCCGCAGTCGCATTTTTCTGTTCAGTTTTTTTTTCATTTATTTTAATTGGGAAATATGTGCGTTTCTCCCGAATCTGTAAGAATTTCACATCGGTTTCCTTATATGATAAAGAAATAATTCGCAGGAACAGGATCAAATTAAGGTGGAATTAAATTGAAACAATTATGACCGGCAAAACAAACTTTTCCGAACGAACGCAGCAGCACCGGGCGCAAAACCAACAAGAACACAACCCGGCAGACATCTTCTCCCAGAACAAGGCTACATACAACAACATAATGTTGGAAATTATGTAGACACATTCGATGCCACCCCAAATTTTCCAGTTTGCTCCATTTCCCACCGAAATCGTTACAAGCGCCCTTACGCCTCGTTTCGCTTTGTTTTCTTGTAATTTAGATGGGGCGCCCGCTAGCGGGGGACTCCGCCTTTCGGAAGACTTGAAAAAACGGTGGGATTTTATACGCGCGTGTTCAAGGAAAATCTAAGAAAAACCTTAATCAAGTTTACTTGTTTTAAAAATTTAAATTAATAAAATCAAAGGAATTTTCGTGAAAGATTCACAAATTGTTTCAAAAAATTAACATTTTATCTGGATTCTCGAGATGTCCACAAATGATGAAATAGAATCGACCGCTAAACAGTCGGTGTGGTCTGGTGGTTTTAGCATTTGTAAGATGCTAGCCATGATATCCTTGAAAGATGTACGCCTTAGAGTTAAGTAAAACTTAGATCTCTTCAAAGAAACATGAAGTTTCACTGAGATCCTATATGTGTGTGTTCGTTTTTTAAAAACAGGCGCCAGAACCAGGCAAAATGTATCATAAAAAAAATTGCTGTTCTCCATGGCATTGTTTTCCCGCCGGCAGTGCGGCTAAATTTTTGCTCGTATCGTGTAATTTATTTCTTCATTTTCTCGACCCACAAAATACATTTAATCTCAAGCTGCCGCGCTTTGTTAAATTTCAAGAAATTTCCCAAGAAAATAAAAATAGGGCGGAAGGCGGGGTTCAAGGATGGTCGGGTCAGAGAAGTGTTTCCATTACAAACTTACCAGCCACAGCGCCATCCGCCACCATTCGTTACATTCTTAAAATGTTTTTATCGAGTGATTTTTGATTTTTTTTTCTTCCACTCTTGCTTCTCTTCGATGTGTAGAATTTGCACTTGAAGTTTAATATTCCGGCAGAAGAAATGGAGCAAATGGGGATGTGGCAGGGCTCTAACGATGCTGTTGGAAAATGCTCGGAAAGCCAGCCGAAATCCGTAGAAGTGGTGGCAAAGATTGATGCTGTAACTGGTATAGACTTTCAATTACTTGAAGAAAAATTGGAAAGATACGCCTCACTTGGTTTGAATTTAAGTTGGGAAAACTTTGCGGCAATGAGAACGAACATTGTGTGTCGAACATGAATGTTACAATCTTCAATCTTCAGATGAGAAGGAGTGAAACTTTTAAATGAATGTTGGAATCGAAAACATGAGCTTGCAAATATCCTCAAAATTATTCCAACTGCAGTTAAAACTTTGACTTCCTAAGTACTAGACAAAACAAATTGAACACTACGACACTTAAAATGTGAATTGTAAGTGAGCACATTATGCCCCGCAATAAAGTTTAAGCTAAAAAAATCAGAAATTATGTATGCTAAACTCCACTAGACAATTCCACAAATTTAGTTTCTTTAAGTTGCCTAAAGTGTTGTGTTTAATTTTGTAGAACATATTTGCTAGATTTTATATATAACATTCAAGTTAAGCTTCTTAGCGTTGCACACTCGGGGCATAACAACCTAATATGACAAACTTTTTAGATTTCTTTTTTCAGTAAAGCAAGTGGTGTATTCTACTCTACACTCAAAATTTAAAAGTCTTACTCAAATTTTGATCCTTGAGGAAGGTTATTCTAGAATAAGAATATTAACTCAGAGATAATGCCAAAACATCGAAATACTAATCACAGGTTCTTATATCCATTTCAGTTTTACAAAATTTTCTTGCTTTTTTTGATAGAAACTCGTTTCTGAACAAAAATTATTTAAATTAGATTAAACTCATTTCAGTGGTTCTGGTTCCATGTTATCATAATCTTAATTGTTGTTCTGTTTTCAGACTTTGGATTCGATATCCAGTTTTCAATTTAAGATTTTCGGTTTTAATCATTATTACAAAATAGAAATGAAAAGCTATTTTGAAATCGTTCAAATTTGGTTTTGCATTTAATACAAAATTTGATTCCTGATTTTTGAATTTCACTTGCTTTTTCAATATTTAGATAATAATTTTCCCGAATGTTTGGTTAACGAGCCGCTATTAAGCCTACCCCCATGCTGAATAATAAAAATAATAAATTGCGACTGAAACTCAAAACGTCAGAATAAAAATTACAGATTATTGGTGTAAAGTCTGAAACAAATTTCATTTCTTGGCGCGTAATGGAAATACTGATTTGGAATCTTAATCCGGATTTTTTTGTTTAATTCAGCAATTGTATTGAATTCGGAAACAGATCCGAAATTCTAACGTATAGCTCAGGTGCAAAATTTTGATTTAGAATTGAAATTAAAAATTCAGATTTAGATTCACCTCGTAAATGAGTTTCACAATCATTATAAAATAAGCAAGATGACTATTGTGTTGGGGAATTCAAATTGCAAGAGATTGCATACTTTTAATTTTGACTAATTGTTCAAATTAAAAATTTCGAGTTTTTCACAATGTCATTTTGAATACATACATAATTCAGCTGAAAATTTCAAATTTAAAGTAAAATTAAAGGATTTCAAAGATGAAATTGATATTCCATGAAAAACATTTGCTGTAATCTTCCTGTGAAACGAATTGTAGGGAATTCCATATTTTTTTGGTGTATTGTTTAACTTTGTTATTAATACAGTTCTATTCAAAAGTCAAATTAAAAAAAAAAAATTGGATTGTTAGGCTTTTAGGATTACTTTTACTTTGAGGGCTTCGAAAAAAAACTATTTCTGTTTTTAAATCATATAAGCTTAATTCATCATTTTTTTTTTTAGCCAATTTAAAGATTAAAAATTTCCTTTTTATTACAAAAAAAATTCCCCATGGGGAAGTTCTTCCCGCGGCCCTGCATCCAGAAAATAATAACGAATTTTCAAAATAGGGGCAAGTGTTCCTAAATGAGCATATTGGGTAATATGCGCAGCCAATTGGCGAAATGGCTGATAGATCAGCATATCTTATCAGTGTAGTTTGAGGGTAATCCGCTTTTGACACATGGCATGAAAAAAAAACATTGTTATATAAAGTTAAAAAAAAATTAAAACAAAGTTTCTAACAGTTTTGTTGAAATATATTGAACTTTTATACTCGTACGGACAGTACCTGTTATTCTTCCAAATTCATCGGAAAATCAAGAATTCAACAGATTGAAGCTTTCAGCAAAATTATTAACTAAAGGATGTTTGAATAATAGACATGTTTTGAATGCCTATATCAAGTAGGTTAAATGACTCTTTCAAGGAAAAATAGATTAGCTATATAAATGTTAAACCTTTGTTTCATTCAAAAATTTAGTCTAATAATCTTACAGTGAAAATAGAAGAGCTGAATACAGATCTGATAAAATTATGATATGAACCACTAAATATGGCCATTTATATTTCCTAACTATGTTTTATGCAAAAGAACTTGTGTTATCTAAATTTTTGTCAAAATTTTAGCTTTGAGGTATGCTCAACACCATTTTCAAAATTTTTTAAAGAAAAATTGCTCTAACGTATGTTAAACAGATGTCCGATCAAGTGCATATTGCTTTCAGACTCCTATCCAAGGCCGTGCGAACATTGGGGGGGTTTAGGAGTTTAACCACACCCATGGAGATTTTTTTCCAAGTAAAATTTTCAGTTAAAGAAAAGAATTTACCGTACATGTCCGAAAATTTGCTCGCTTCCGGCAAAATTGAATGCTAAATCACTTAAGGCCTAAGGCATTGCATTTACTAATTTTTAATTGTAAATTTCAGTTTGTAATTTGATAGACCACCTGTATTGAAACTGAAATCTTGACACAAAAAATGGGATGTATTTAGAACGGGGTTTTATTAAGAAGTAGGTATAACCAACCAAATTC
This sequence comes from Uranotaenia lowii, assembly GCF_029784155.1. Classification (NCBI taxonomy): domain Eukaryota; kingdom Metazoa; phylum Arthropoda; class Insecta; order Diptera; family Culicidae; genus Uranotaenia; species Uranotaenia lowii. Next base: position 112,329,248 of record NC_073693.1, read on the forward strand.
AGAATTTGAAGTCAACAAAATTCATTCAGCGAATACTTATTTTACAAATAAAAAAATAGCAGAAATGTGACAGGCGCTTAATACTTACGATAGTCATCAGAATTAGCCATTAAAAACTTGAACTTCAATTTTATTTTTAATCACTTTGATTATAAAAAACGTCATTACAATTTTTCTGCTAATTATTATATATTCTGCTAATGAATTACACTACACAAGTCCACAAAATTCATATCTTTCCGAAGTGCAAAGAACTTTATAGCTAATTTTCATTAAATCAATTAAATCCAAATATACAATTATTGTTTTTTTCTGTCAGCTTTTTTTAAATAACTTTCAAATATGTAAAAATGGTGTAAGAAAAATCAGTTTTTTTCTAAAAAAACCTCAAAACTTTACAAAAAAATCATTAAAGGTTTAAATTTAATTAAAAACTTTTTCTAAGACCGAAAGTTTTTTTGGATTCTGCGAAAAAGTAAGATGAGTTTTCTGTTCAACAAGGGAATTTCAACAATTTTTTTAAAAAGTTTCAAACAACATTGGGATTTTTTAAAGCCAAAATAAGAAAATTTTGCAGGCATCAACGGGAAGAATGACCGTTGTGTTAAATTCCCGGAAAAAAAAAAACAAATAGATTCAATTAAATAAAACCTTTGTATTGTTACGATATTTGTCCATATTTAAAAAACTATTAATTTATTAATTTTAGATTATTCATCATCCTCATGATCAAATTATTTTTCCTTCTTACTCTAATGCACTAAATTCAAAGTTTTTTTTTTCATGTAGATTTGTTAGTTCATCAGTTTTCAATGATTGAATTAATTCAAAACTGAATCATTTTGAAACTTATAAACTCATTATCACCAAAACTACAGGCGACAGACAAAATCTGTATAGAGAGTCAGAAAATTCAGTAAATTTCAGGAAAATTTGAAATCTACAAAATTAACAAAGGCATAAAATGCTGATTCTTTAGTTATCGATTGAATCCTATGAAATAATTTTCGCAATCGTAAGAAGTTTACATTGAAATTTTTTATTCTTAAAAGCTTATATGTTTGATTTTCATATTTTGGTTGTATTTTGAAATAACTTCACCGAATTTAATTATTAAGTTTTTTTTTAAATTTTCAATTAAATTGTGAGAGAAATATTTTATTTTTTTTGAAATATTTCATAATAAGTTTGTCTTTGTTTTTTAATTTAATTTTTTTTCTGAGAACAAAATATCATTTAATTTTCATTAAAAAAATTCAATTTCGGCCTTTTGTCCTTGTCAGGACTCAGTATTGGCAGCGAAAAAATATTCTGAGCTTGAAATTCTAAACTATATCAAATGCATTTAAAAGTTTATAAACTTTCCACTTATTTTCATAATTTTCAATAATCTGTTCAAGACTTAAGTAATCAATTGTAAAAAACCAAAACGAGTGTGGCTCCTTAAAGCTTGAATGTATGAGCCGTTTCAAATAAACATTTTTTTAAAAAAAATAATTCAATCATCTTCATTGAATCAATCATGATTATTTAGTTAATCTATGAAAGTTTAAAAAATAAATACAAGTAGCAACTTAAAAGCAAAATTTAAAAGTTTTTAAGTGCTTTATTTTTTAAATATTTACAACAAAATATGGAATTACAAAATTTTGAATATTTCTTTAATGACTTTCCGGATTTATTGTGCATTTTTGGTTTTGCTATTATTTCTAGCTAAATTTGAAATTAGAAAACCCCTCCCCTCCATGACCGGGTCCTTCGCACGGGCCTACTCCTATCTATTGGAATATGTGAGAAAATGAGTATTCTCCTTAATATGCGCATTGAGCCCGCCTTTCCCCTAATTCAATTTGAAACTTTGTTTTCGCAACATTTCTTATGCTCAATCATTTTCAATTTCTAATAGAATGACCTTTGCATATTTTGTTTTAATAAAAATGGAGGCGTTTTCTTTGTAACACCATCACGTATAAACGGACGATCGGAATGAAGTAAATTTGGTATCCGAAGGTTTTTTGATTCAAAGAAGGTTTGTATAATAGCCTCGAAAATCTCACTTTTCATGGAAGGGGGGCTCCCAAATCAACTTAAAATGGGACACAACTTTAAGACGATTTTCATAAAAACTATTTCGCGAGCAAGAATAAGTTAATGATGTGTAAATGAAGTTGAACATTTTCTAACGATTTTTTTTAGTAAAAGGTTTAAAGAAGTTTACCGGGTCAGCTAGTTTTGTTTTAAAAGTTCTTTTTAAACTCAATTGTATTAAACACAGTTACAGCTCTTTAAAATTGATATGATAGATTAGGTACCGGAAATAACTAATTAAAAAAAAATATTTGCAAAATGATTTTTAAGCACTGTCTTTAGAGCATGGCTGTATTTAATGAAAATCTTGTCAAGGGAAAACATTATATCTGTTGTTGAGTTAAGCTGAAAATGCACCTTAATTCAAAGTTCGTTTTTGAAAAAAAAACATGCATTTCCAGAAAAGAACTTCACTCAGAAAATAAAAATCTTTTTTTTATTAATTTCTTGACGATATTTATTTCAAAACCTCCTTGATCACTTTTGATTTACAAGCTTGTTCATTTTTTCACTGCTGCTTGAATGCTTACCACTGAGGGAAATCAATGACACGGTAAAAGAAAGATACCTTACTTTTTTATGAAATATTGTGGTTTCGCATTGAGATTGAAAAGTGTTTCGGCATAAAAAATGATTTCGTGAAAAATGGATTGAAAAAATTAAAAACGAAATGTGAAACCTTTGCTTAACATTTTTTATAAGATAACTGTAAAAAGTAGGAAATTTGGGGTCCCAAATAGGGCGGTAGGATAAATAAGTGTTGAAAAAGTAGTTCACATCCTACCAAAGTAGGGCATCTGGCAAGTCTATATACGGTTCTTTGAATGTCGTGGAAAAGTGCACTGATAATTGAAAATACTAGAACTTGAGAACCTGATTTCAATATTGACAACTCAAGTTTGTGAAAAATAAAAACAACTAGTCAATACGCCATACTTGCCCTTCAAGCGGAGAACTGTTTTTCGGGGGTTTTTGTTGTATGCAGGCTTGGCAAAAGTCATCGTCATGAGGCGTGAAGCTGTGACTGTGAAGCCTCTTGGTCCGTCAAACTCAATTGACTGTTCCTTAACGACCAGTCACTTCGTTTGCCGGTCATTCATTCCCCAGCAGCGTTGCCAGATTGAAAACCGCTCAAGTCCGTAGATTTGAGGAAAATCGAAAAATGTACTGATTTCGCCAAAATAAAACATGATGACCTTTTTTTTTTGGTCATCAGGTAGAATTTTCATTTATCCGCAGAATCCCTTGAATTTATTCATAATCCGTAGAAAATCCGTGGGAAATGCTGAAAATCCGTAGATTTCGAGCATCGATCCGTAGCTCCGTAGAAATGCTTAAAATCCGTAGAACTACGGAGAAATCCGTAGATCTGGCAAGGCTGTTCCCCAGTCATTTGAAGCTAAAATAATAACCTAGTCAAGCAATCGCATTCAAACGACCGATGACGAAAAAGAAACGCATTTATTATTATTGTTGCTCCTGCCAGCAAGCTCGTTTTCAGTTTTTTATTGCTATTGTTGCTCTCTGCCAGCAAGTCGTTCAATTAGTTGTACCTGCCGTCAGCAGCGTGAAGTGTGAAGAGATTTGCCAGTCACTCTCAGGAGAAATTTTGACCATGTGTAGGAGCTTCGCCAGTCGATGATGGAGAAATGTTGATTGTTGTCGTGCTTTATCCGTCATGCGAGTAGTGAGGCTCCGTCAATTGAGAACAGTGCTAGCCGTTTGATGAAACAAAACTAGTCGGGTCAAGCGTGACGGGCGAAATTTACCATCACTGGTTGTATGTATGTAAATAAAATTCTATTACCTTCATCGTGTCAGATTTAGGTATGGGGGGTAACTTCAAAGCAGATACTGTTTTGTAGAAGGATAAATTTTTGTTCCTGCTTCATTCGTAGACAGTCTCGCATTTACGTTGATGTAGCTGCCAATCCCATCAACTCCTCGGTGGTCGAATGGTTAGCATCCTGAGATGGTAATCTCTGTACCACTGCAGTTATTGGTTTGATTCCCGTACCTGCGCACTAGTTTTTTATATTGGTTCCCAATTTATTGCGGTATCAGATTTCGGGGGATGAGTTCTCTTAAAAAAGCTAAACTTTGGGCCGTCAATAACCAAAACGGGGAATTTCATCCTGTTGGTGGGGAAAATTCTCAAGTTATGGTACTTTCAGGGTTCAGTGCATATTTTTTATACCATTCATTCATTCAATTGATTTGTAACTATATATATATCAGCTATATCAATGGGCTTGTGATAAAGCTCAGTTAGCAAGACAGCTGCCTACTGAGCCAATGTCCGCGAATTCAAGCCCAAGAGTAAGTCTCGAACACAGTTGTACCGGATAAGTTTTTCAACAATAGTCTGCCAACTACAACGTTGATCTAAAGTCGCGAATGCCATAAAGATGGTAAAACGACTCTAAAGGAAACCACAAAAACACCATGCCATGACGGATAACAGGAATACGGCAAAATTTTGTATAAATACCATCCCTTTGTAGGAGTTGCTTCAGTAAATTTATCTTCACCCGTGCGTTATAACCGGCTTGAAGGCAACTAACACGTGTTCTTCTAGAACCTCGGAAATGTTGCTGATATAAACTTTGATGGCACTTTCAAAGGTTTGATTGAGTGTATCTTGAAAGGTGAATGGACCTAAGCCAGGATAGCTGTTACTTGAATTTTTTCTACTTTAAATTTAACTCTTGGGACTGGTTAACATGTTTCTCGGATATATCATGTTTCGATCCTCAAAGCCCTACAAATTTCCAATCACCAAGAGAAAATTGGTAGCCCCACCCTTTTCTAGCAACACCAAATTGGCGCTTCCTGTCGGAGGAAGCTGGAAGAGACGTTCGCAAATTAAGATACAACAACTTGTTGTAGCAACAAAGGCCTTGTCTCGGCGTATTTGTTCGCTCATTTCACCCTGGGCACTGATGAAGAAGAATACACAGTTCAAACAAGTTGAATAATGACTCTGCTCAACTTCGCAGCGACATTAAGGTGTGATTATTTTTTAAATTCATTGAAAAATCTCAATTTCAATTTAAACCTTAAATTGGATTTTCTTCCAAGAAGTTGAGCAAAACATTTCTAATTGCTCGTAAAGCAATTAATAAAACTCAACCCCATCACATTTAAATTATTGTTAGGGTAAAAATTTCTAAAGTTATGCCCATCGACACCGGTTGTTATTAGCCGGCTTTCTAGCGAGAAAGCATCAAATTAGAACGAGAATCCTTCTCGGTAGGATGCCTTCCGGCTTCGAAAGTGTGTAGATTCGAGACGAGACATGTCCCAAGACTTTAACGGCGGCGTTCTGGAAAAACGGGAATGGTTTTTGTTTGTTTCCTTCCAATGGCGGCCTGGTTTCGTTCGTGATTTCATCTGTTTCCTTCGTTCGTCTTTGTGATGATGGGGACATTTCGGCCCTATCGTGAAAAGAGGCAGAAACATAATTTTCTTTCTATTTTTTTTGCTCCCTAGGGTATGTCGCTTTGCATGTTTCTTGTTTAACAAATTTATTTCTTGTAAAATGTAGGACTGAATGGATGGATAGCAAGAACTTTACAATTGTAGTAACTTTCTCTAACCGTTTTCGAGGAAACGATTTTGTTATAAATGTTGTTTAAATGGCCGAACGTCAAACCGTGCTAGATATATGTGTCTATTGATGTTTTCAGCTATATTTCAGTTTCTCTGCAATATTTCCATCCAATGTCATTGAAAATGCTAGAAACTGACAATTTTCATTCGACAAAGCTGTAATTTTCTGAAAATCTATGTTTTTCATAATTTTATGAAATAAAACCAAAGTTAGGGTTGCTTAAATATGAAATGAGTTCATCCACGAGAAAACTTTATCAAATCTGTTATGAGATCTTCAATTCTCTCTTGAGATGTTGATTAGGGCTTAGATTCAAAGTTTAAATGAAAAAAAAATCAATTTATTCTACTTTACCTGTTTTTCATGGAACATTTTCTAATCATTTTGGGGCAAACAAAAACACTCTTTTATTCAACTTTCTAATCATTATTAAACCTTCACAATGGCTTAAATATGCTGTACTTTTGATGTTCAATTGATTCCGAAACAAAAATCGCCCATGTTTATACTTTGAGCTTATAATAATCTAGAAAGGTCTAAATATAACATCAAAAGATATCAACACCATGGCTCATGTTCAAAGCGTATTATACTCAAATTGCGTTGATAGGATTTGTTGTTTTGTCAGCCATTTTGTAAAACGGCTGTAAGCGCATTTTACCCGATAGATCCTACATGATAAAGGAACTCTTTCCTTTGATTTTTGTTTCCACAAGTGTGAAGAGTAATTTGCCAATTTTGCGTTAGCATTTCGGTTGTCAAAATGATCTGTACGCACTAGAAACGAACAAAAATGTGCTCATTTGCTTATGATCTTAGTTTTGACATGTTCTCTCACGTGGATAAGGAATTTATGATGAAACATCAATAAGTCACACAAACGCAACCAATTTGCAAATTATAGCTTGTGGGGAATCGTGGGCCACATTTTGTGAGGCAAGTTAAGTCACCTATATTTTGGAGTTTTATACACATTCAGAACTTAAAATACTCTTTTCCTTTCTGCAAAGTTTTCTTATGCCAAATAAAGAGTTTTGAAAAATATTGTGTCTATTTTTTCCAGTGTGATAGAGACGAACATAAATCCTAAATAAAGAATTTTTCTGAAATGTTCGCGAGCCGGGAACAGGCGCGGTCCTATGGGGGGGGGTGATCGGGGTGATCACCCCCCCCCCCCCCCCCAAGTGGCAAAAAACCGTTACAAAAAACCCGTAAATGCTCAAATTTCTATAAAAACTTTGAACTCTCCATAGTAGAAGTGCTTTTGAATTTTCAAAAATTTTCCACTCCGTGGGGGTGCTTATTCAACGAAAAAGTTTGTCTATCACTCAACGGCTCAAGATTGAAGAATAGTCGGTCAGCCAAACTCAAGCAGCTGTAACTTGCAATTTTTTGGACCGAATTATACCAATCAACTTCTGTTGAATAACTTAGAGTGTTGACTTTGAATTTACTAACCATTTATCTATTGTAAATTTTTGTAATTGTCAATTATATCCCTCATATGCTTAAATTTACATGAGCAAATTGTGATTAATTATGTATTTGTTTCAAAATCTAAGCTAATGAAGACTTATCATTATGTTTTGAATTTTAATGGAATGACAAATAAGAAAAAGTCAAATAGGGGAGTGGATATTGTTATAACACTGAAATACTTGAATATTTTTTTCTTCTGAAGTCATACATTGATAGCCTGCAGTTTCTTTTTTATTCGGCCAGATAGAAGAAAACAAAAAAATACTCAAACTATATAGGGGAAAGTCGGGTAAGACGGACACTTTCAATACTTCGAGAATTACAATGTTTGGCACTAATCTAATGATGGGAATATGTTCGCCTGAGTGTATCAACACTTTCGAGCCCGTTGTTTATTTGTTATTTATTTTTTATCAACGGATCACATCACATTTATAGCAAGCAAGGTCCCATAGTAGTAAACAAAACAAATAAAAACTTTGAGAATCCATTATTTGATGTAATTTTCTCTCTTCACAAAATAGTTTACAACTCGCAAAATTTTCGAAAATGTCAACTGTTTTCAAAGGAAGAGTGCTTATTAGGCATCTTTTTAACAATATGGAGGAAAATCAGCGAGTTTCGTTAAAAGGACTTGAACATCAATCGTTTAGAAAAAAAAAAGTTGTTAAGGCGGGTAAGACGTACACCTTAAGGTCGGGTAAAACGGACTCATAAGTTTCTCCAGGTATATTAAAATTTTCATCGGTTTGATCCTCCATATGCCTCCGGAAGACCTTGGCAAGAGCAATTGCCGGTCGAAAAGCACTCAACATCTCAAACAGGCAATAAAAACTGTAAAAACAGGATCTCCGGTGAAGAAAGCGCCTATAAAATACGGAATTCCGAAACCACACTGTTTCGCCTCTGGACTCGGACCAGTTGATTCCATTTTGGTTTAAAAACGTTTTCTTATACATAACTCACAAAAATATCTACATTTACAACAATTTTTGCGGCAAAATGTACCTTTTCTGAACAGTGTCCGTTTTACCCGACCATTTTTGAAAAGTGTAATTTGCAAGCATTTTTTAGATGGCTATAAAAACAGTCTTGATGAAGGAAATTTACTCATTCCAGTGGTTAATGCGATAGTAAATAAACAACCTGAACTGCCCATCTGCACGAAAACTGCGATGAAAATAGCAATATCTGGTTTTCTATTGCGATTCTATCTTAGGGTGTCCGTCTTACCCGACTTTCCCCTACATATTTACGGATTAATGTAATTTCCTTTTAATTTTCACAACAGTTACATTCTCCATTGGAGTGATCAGTTTTTCAGTAGGCGCTTAAGAAACAACAATTGACAGTCTTTGGTACCTTCTAATTTTTCTCTTTGACACCAATACTTCACAAAATGAATTCAATCGTAATATACAATATGTTGATGCCGCATGAAATTCATTTTCAAGGAAGATTCGGAAACGGAAAATTCCTCATAAGATTTTTTTGTAGCTCAAAATATCTTAAAAACCGGAGGAATCGAGACAAAATATTATAATAAATCTTTACTTCAAGAATGAAAAGCTAAGAGGAATCTGAAATTCAAATATAAATTGAATTTCAAATTATGTATTATTTCTTTTGTTTACAGTTGGTTTATTGACAATTTTAAATGTTTACAAAGTGATGTCTAACTCATTCCAAAATCCAATGCAGTACTATTCTCACTTGCGTTTACAAGGAATTCATGAGTTTTTGAATCACAGTAAAGATTCCCTTGCACGAATTCATCTATCCCTCGATTTTACATCATTCAAATATGAATTATGAAACTTCAAACTAACCTATATGAAGAAATTCCAAATAAAAAATTAGATCCAGTTTAATTTAATTTGGTTTGACATCTATCACATCAAGCATTCATATAATGGATGACCGTAAAAAGATTAAAGCACATTCTACCAAACAGAAATTGATTATGAAAATTTTATATTTTAATAGCTAGAGTTTAAATTTTAAACACCTTTTGAAGATTTCTAAATTCAAGTTAATGCGTTAATAAAACACAAGAGATTCCGGAGCAACAATAAATCAATACAAAAAGAAATTGTGAGCAAAAAGGAATACAAACTTTTTATGAAAGCTGTTTGAATATGATGGATTTGGAGTTTTGGGATAGACATTCAAAAACATCTCCAACACTCAAAATCTATATTCCCAATTATAACACAAAGAAACAAAATTCACATAATCAAGGTGCAATGAACTTTGACTTATTTAAAGGTTCTGAATGCCAATTTGAATTTTTTTTTCTATCTGCTCTGTTTTCCAGATAACTTTTGAAAATACAAGGTAAATATTCATTGGAAAAATTTGTGCACTTTTTAGCAAGAGTGTACAGTATCAAAAGATTTAGAAAAAAAGGTTCTAACTTCATGATCAATTTTTCTGAAGACTGAGTAATTTACAAAATAGATTATTTTTTTAAATGTTAAATTTTTTTTTTTTTCAACTCGTTGTTTATTAGGAACAAAATCTGTATCGGTTTTTCGAGAATTTGTCAATAAGTAAAATCATTTCAAGAGTTTGGAATTATGAATAGGAAATGAAAAATCATGAAAAAAAGAACGATTTTTCAATTTTTTTATAATTTATTCGTTGCTATTTCATTTGTTTCAGTTCAATTAAGATTGATTTTTTTTTATTATAACCTGAAATTCAAGAGCAAATCAATTAAATTAAGTTCATGCTTCAGTATCTGATTTTGACAATCTTATTTGCAACTAAATTTATATTTAGATTGTTGATTTTTTATATTGAGAATTCGAAAAATCAAAACAAGAATTTTGAACGAGGATTGTGTTTCCAAATTGAAAGTATTATTACGAAATTTCCAAATCACTATTCAGTTAATTAATCTAATGAAAAATTTAATCACCGTTAATCAGTTTGGAATTCATAGCAATAATTAACTAAAACTTATCTCAAAACTATACTTTTTGTTCGGCCTAGCACTAATATTCAGAAGGTCAACAACGTGTGTATAAATTTTATTTATTAAATGACATGTTTTGAAGATTTTTTAAATTGACAATTTCAAAATACCAGATATAAAAATAATGACAATTTTCTTTTTATTAACATTTATTGGCAGTGAAAATTATAGATTTGCTGGTTGTTCTATACATATTGAAAAAGTTTGTTAAAAGATTTCATTATTCATCTCTTGTTTCATATATTTCGAAATACGTCTGATTTTGTTCAGTGAAATTGAAGTGGGGGAAGAAGAGCAGTATGCAATTTATATTGTACTCATTTGAAAGTGACAATCCCTACCCTCCCTGCCACCCCCCCCTTTTTTCGCTCTTCAGAAATGATTGTTTTTTTCATTAGATATTATGTTCCTTCATATTGACTGATTTTTGAAAATTTGGAAAATCACCCCCCCCCAAGAGCCAACTCTAGGACCGCCCCTGGCCGGGAATAAGGAACAATTCGAACATACACAACCCCCTTTTTATTTCCTCATCTGAAATTGCTTTAAAATCACTAAATGAATTTTGAAATTTCAGTTTTGAGTCAATTCATAAACTTTGCACGTTATCCAGTCAACCCGTTTCCCCACAGTTTTTCAAAATCCAAAAAAAAAATACTTTTATTAAAACAATCAGAACTTGGAATATAAATGTATTCAAAAAACCAAAAAATCCCTTATGATACCTGTAGATTCTAGAAAACCTTTCCATTTGTTTTTTTTATTGTTTTATCTTTTATAATAAAGAAGTTATGAAGCAAAGAAAAAAAAGTGGCCCACACACACACCCCGCTCTCCCCTAATCAGATAAATGCCTACATTGCACTATGGGGTTTGAGGCGGCAAAAAGTCTGAAATTAGCTTCACCGTAATGGTATTTGTCATATACCAGTTTGTAGCTTTATATTTAACTAAGATATCCTCAATTTTCAAATCATTATCATAAGCTCTTATCGTTTCACAGACATCAGACTTAGAAAATTTTGAAAAATATACTTCAGATCCAATATGTTCAAATCAAATTTTCTCCTATAGAAGAAATGCTACATCAATTTTCAATACACCGTAAGAAATTTTAATTTCTAAGCTTCTTTTAGAAATATTTTTTTATTTTTACGCGGTAATAAAATTGTAAAAAAATGAGTAACAATTGCGTTCAAAAAAGAATGAAATCGCGTGAAGCTGCGCACCCACTTCCAACTTTGACAAGCTGCCATTTCTCTCTCGGTTTATATTTTCTCATGAAAATTTCACACAATCTAGTTCAACTATCCAACTAACACTCCACAAAATTTAAAGTCTTTACAATGACGGAAAATGAAGATACTACTATTCCCGTAAGAAAGGGAAATTTTGATCTGCTTCACTGAATTTGCTGTATCTTTGACAATTTTCATTGAAAAATCTTGAAATTTGGTCCAAAGATGTAAAAATGTTTGATCTAATACCAGGCCAAGTTTCGTCAAAATCGATGAACGTGATAAAAAATCGTGCCGGATTGAAAATGAGGTTCATTATCGCCCAGCAGACGATTTCATTCTTTTTTGGACGGATGTTTGTATGGAAAACATCGTAATCCATGTATTCTTGATTTTTTCTTTCACAAAAAAAAAATTATCACAAAGAATTTTGTAAATAGCTAAAAACATCATTCGTACTTTGTTTCGAAAGAGAAAATGTTCCAACAGGGTTCAAAATAAAAAGAACAAAGTTTCAGTAATGACCTGCTAATTACACCGATAAATAAATTTGATCCACAATTAAAGCGAATATTCTATTCGCTCTTTTGTTTCAATACCAGCTCTGTTGGAATAATTTCTAATTCCAAACAAAGCAAAAGTGATGTTCCTATCAATTTACAACATTCTTTGTAATAAATGTTGGATTTGTGAAAGGAAAACCAAGAATACATAGATTACGATGTTTTCCAAACAAACATCCGTCCAAAAAAGAATGAAATCGTCTGCTGGGCGATAATGAACCTCATTTTCAATCCGGCACCATTTTTAATCACGTTCATCGATTTTGACGAAACTTGGCCTGGTATTAGATCAAACATTTTTACATCTTTGGAACAAATTTCAAGATTTTTCAATGAAAATTGTCAAAGATACAGCAAATTTAGTGAAGCAGTTCCAAATTTCCCTTTTTTATGGGAATAGCTGTATCTTCATTTTCCGTCATTGTAAAATTTTGTAGAGCGTTAGTTGGATAGTTGAACTAGATTGTGTGAAATTTTCATGAGAAAATATAAACTGGGAGAGAAATGGCAGCTTGTCAAAGTTGGAAGTGGGTGCGCAGCTTCAATTGATTTCATTCTTTTTTGAACGCAACTGTATTTTATGATTATGCTTAAGGTTTAAACATTTTGGTCTTTACGGAAAAAGCCTAGCGTTTCCCAAAACTTTTTTTGTCTTTTAAACATAGCTTAGGGTCTAATAATTCGAATGCATAAAAAAAGCTGCATATATCTGCATTCTTCAAAGTTATAATAAAAACAAAAAATGGGTAATTTTTAACCGTTTTGGAAAAAAAATGTTTCTAGTTAAACATCATAAGGCAAACATTGTTCATAACGTGCAAGAAGATGATTGGAATTGATTGAAATTTTAATACTGCAAAAATTTCCACGAATTTCCGAAATAAGTTTATTTAAACAAGTATTGTTTTGATTTTTGAATGTATACAATTCATTTCATCTTCAAAAAAGTTCATAAAAGACAGAAATTGTTTTTTTTGCCGCCTCATTGTATGGGTCTGTCCTATAGTGCATGGATTTACGCAACAATTCGAAGATATCAAACATTTATCTGTTGGAATTCAAGTTTTATTGCAATTTGTTTTGGTGGTCTTACAAAAAAAAAAGATTTTCACGTTTTATCTTTTCCATCTTATCACAGTAAGAAAATAATATTCATTTCTCAGGAACTTTCTGAACCACCTTAATTTTATTTCATTTAAAATGACCGCCTTTAGATTTTTTAATAGTGTCTAGGATATCAAATGCATCAAACTTGAGGAAAAGGTGCAAATAATTGTTTCCTGATAAATTTTTTCCTGATCCACTGTGCAGTGAAATATCGTCCTCGTGGTCGAAATACAGTAGGACCCATAAAAATTGCAAAAAATTTTAGCAGTCTGAATTGTTTTTGACGATTTTTGAAGATTGGTTTTTGTTACGTATAAAATTATTTTACACATTTTACCAGAGAAAAAATCACACATTAGAGGCAAATATACGGAGCTGCCAAACCGGTTTGTGATTTTTACGCACCATGCAGATTCAAAATTTAAACATTGTATGAAATCACTTTTGTCGTTTTCTCAATCAATTTGGTGTCAGCCATGTACAAACAAACTACATCGAAGAATTTATACGGCTTAACCCTTTCCTTCCCACAAGGTTTTTCACGTTTTAAAAATAGAAATATTGGTTAACAATTAAAGTTTCAAAACAAAAGATGGATTATTTTAGTCTACTTTCATAACCCAGTTGATAAATTTGGGTTTTGAGGTGGATCATATACGCTATATTGGGAAGATGACAACACAGAGGGTGCAAATGAAAAATAAGAAATAACGGCAAAAATACATGGAATTTCATCACCTCATTGATCACAAACTAAAATGATCCTATTTTGTGAAATATTTCTTGGGTATATTCAGTCCTCAAAAGTCATACTATTGAAATTTGTGAAATTTTCAGTTTTGCATTGAACAATGGCCGCCATGACACTTTTCGCCAGAGAAACAAAACATATCGTTTTTCAAAAAAAAAAAAAAAAACACGAGCTCCTGGAAATATTTTGAGACATGTGGTCATTTCAGTAGATGAAATACCTATCCTGAAGAGAAAAAACTTTTGCCGGAATGATGTTCATGAGTATTGATGAAAAACTTAGCAAGATGAAAAGTACGTTTTGTTCCCAGTGTTTCACCAGTGATCCACTTTACTTATTGGAAAATTTATATGTTTCAGTGAAAATCAAAGCAAATTATCATTTGATTTTGCTAAGACGATCAATTTTCTGCACGTCAGTATTTTTATTTGAGGATAATTATGAAAACTTGTGAAATTATCAAACATCAAATGACGACTTGATTAAAATTTCAAAAAATCCAACTTTTGCGCAGCTTTTGATCTGCCGAGCAAAAACTAGTGGATCGATTTTCTTAGAATTTTGTGTAATTACTCATTCATACCTGCACATTCGGTGAGAAAATGGTGTTGTTCCAAAGCGCCCAGCTCAAGTTCGATAACGAAGTAATGAACTTTTTATATACATTAAATAGGAAACTAACTTAAACCTTCGTTTTTCGTCAAATACGTAAAAGTTGTCAGTATTTTGGTCAGTATTGACATGCCTAAATCGAGTGATTGCTTCTTATCATGTTTATTGACTCCAAGTTACTTCATTGTTGTTTATATAGTTTTGGTGATATGGCGTGTGAAGATTTTGTAAATAGATCATTTTGAGCTAGATCTACCTTTGATAATTGATAAAGCAATCAATCTAAAATGTTACCTCATATCTCCGTTGAGACATTACTTGGAATGTAATTTTTTCATTGCAACTCGCCTGAGTTTTTGTTTCGTTTATAACCGGTTTAATTTCATCTACGTCATTTGCGACTTCATACCAACGATGCAGTTGGCGGTCAGGTATTGAAAAACTTATCTTTCAAAGATAAATGTTGATGAAAGTGCTAAACACCAAAAATGACCTAGAAACCCTATACCAAGAATAACAGACGAACTTCAAAGAATTTCTATGAAAAGTTGAATGCAAGTATTGTAGAGCTCTTAATGCAACTCTTGGTAACTGTTAGTCTTAGGATTGAGAACAAAAAATTTCAATTATCGAAAATATTGATTCCAAGAATATCATTGGTGGTCTGTTTCTGGACTTAAAAAAGGCGTTTGACGCTTTAGGTCATGAAATACTTTTGACCAAATTAGAGTACTATGGTATACGAGGTGTAGCCAATGACTTAATTCGTAGCTACTTATCAAATCGGAAGCAATTCGTGTCCATTGACAACACCAGCAGTGCACTTGAAAAAATTGAAATAGGGGTTCCACAGGGAAGTAATATTGGACCATTACTTTTCCTTATATATATCAACGACTTAAGCAAGCTTCCCTTACATGGTACTCCTCGTCTCTTTGCCGACGATACTGCACTTTTTTACCCTGACAAAAATCCTAATACAATAATAAGGAAAATGGAGGAAGACCTCGAATTGCTACTTAACTATTTCAACAGCAACCTTTTGTCATTGAACTTTTCAAAAACTAAATATGTAATGTTCCACTCAGCACGAAAAATTGTACCTCCAAACAATGATCCATTGGTTGGGAGGTGTACCATTGAAAAAGTAAAATAATTTAAGTATTTAGGCATACTTTTGGATGAATCGCTTTCTTGGAATAATCATATCGCTCATATTCAAAGGAAAGTGTCCTCGTTTTGTGGAATTCTCTGGAAAATTAAACAATTTGTTCCACGCCACGTTCTTTTCAAGCTTTACTATGCGTTCATACATTCCCATCTAAATTATTTGATAGCTGTATGGGGCAGGGCCTCTATATCGTCTTTATCTCGGCTTCAGACCTTACAAAACAGATGCCTGAAAACTATTTTAAATTTGCCTTTGCTTTATCCGACATCAGCACTATACTCAGACACGTCGCACAATATATTGCCTTTATCTCAGCTTTTTGACTTGCAAACAATGATTTTTGTGTTCGATAATCTCCGTTCCACTAATACCTCTCGTAATTTGAAATTCACTGTAGTATCGCGCACCCATAATACCCGACAATCAAACTATTTACAATGCAGTAGATCTAGCATGGCCTTTGGTCAACGTAGAATATCGTTTACCGGACCTACTAAATATAATTCTTTACCGCAGGAAATAAAAAATTCTCAAAACCATAACATATTTAAAACGAAACTAATACAACATCTTAAGGAAACGCTGAACCTATAACAACCAATCATCATACCAGTTTTTTTTTATTCGTAATATTTTTAATTTGTATTTCTCATTTTAATTTGTAATTTTTTTAACTTAATAATTAAGCAGTAGTGTAATGTTCTTAAATATACTTTTTCTGTTATTTGTTATTTTTACTAAGTAAGCAAGAAGGATCTCTTAAAAGGAAACCTTTTTCCACTGAGATCCCTTCTCTAGAATAATACTTTAATCTTAATATACATTTCCTCGCATTAAATATATTTGTGTTCTCAACATGCTTAAATTTTTTGCTCGCGTTCATTTGTAAATTTTTGCTGCCAGACATGTTGAGAACTGAAGTGTCCATTACCAGGGGACTCAGTTGAGTTTTTTGGTGTGGGGGAGTGTGGCGGGCCTGCAAAAAAAAATGTTTGAGCTAAACGTTAAATTTATGATTAAATTTGGTTTAATTTCAAACTCGCCTCCCAAAGCAGGTCAGCCATCCCTCGAAACGGATGCAGTCATTACATAACATTACGGAATTGCAGCTCAATTGCAGGGACCCGAACAAATGACGACGTCTGGTGGACGTTTGTACAACAATTCTTATGCCATCCTGTACAGCAAGAATCAGACAGGACCATGTTAACTGTCGCACTGAATCGGCGAAATGAGTTCTAAACATTTTTGATCGGGGGCTGCAAACGCCCACCAAAACATTGTTGGCCCCGAGAATCCGGGCAACAGCCAACTTCAGCCATCTCTGGGTAGCCAGCCAGGCTGTCTGTTTTGCAGCCAGGCGGCAGAAACCAAATGAACAAACGTCATAATGGGGTGACATTAGTCTAGGGTTATCAGATTTATTATTCTTTAGTTTTGAATTTTAAGCTATGGATTCTCAAAGAATACGAAATTAGGAATCGGAATCAAGCTTTTCTGATTTGCAATCGAAAACTCAAAACCGAAGCTCTGTGATTCCGTTTATCGATTTTAATCGCCAGTATTCCGGCAACCCTACCGGGAACATAATGAGAGTGAATTCAGTACCCCCCATGGAGACTACAATTCAGCGGAAAAGACTCTGCGACCCCAATCGGTCCGAGGGGCGTAATTTGATTATAAAGTATGGCATGGATCTGCCATTTACGATATTAGTAGCGAGAGGAAAAAATAAAGACGGAACCAGAGCGCTAAAATGCAGTGATTACCCTTCTTCCACTGCGGGTGAATTATGATTTCTTAGAAATTGGGCGGGTGTTTTGGTTTTAGTAGACGACACTTCGGGGCGGGCGGTTTGCATCATTATTTAGGGAAATTTGGAAAGCGTAAATTGAAATAAGCGTACTTCTTTGGAACTCCGACTAGGCTTTAAGGGGGGGGGGGGGGGGGGGGGTAGGGTCTAACACTTTCAAAAAATCGGTTTTTTTATTTTTTTATTTTCTTATTGTAAAACATTTCAAGAATGTTGTGTCAAATTCTCAAGTCAATTGAAGCAAAACTGTAGAAATTATAGGTCTTTATCTCCTCCTATCTAATACTACAAGAAAGCAAGAGCAGAAACTTCAAACGCGTTTTTCTCGAAAGCACATTTTTAAAGTCCGTGGACATCGTCATTTGAAAACTACTTATCCGATTCTTTTCAAATTTGGAGCATATTTTCTACATATAAAATACCAGACCCCAACGTTTTTCTTTTTTTGTTTTTTTACTTTGGGGAGATTATACAGATAAAAAATGGCGGATTTTTTCGTGAAAAATCGTAGTTTTTACTTCAAACAGCCACAAAAATTTCATTAAATTTTTTTTAAGTTAAATAAAAACGTTGGGGTCCGGAAATACATCTATTAAAAATATTTTGCTCTGATTTTTTGGATTCAGATGATTCTGTGCTGAGATACAGTGTCCACCGCAAATCCTGTTTTCTAAAAGGCATCCTCGAAAGTGCTCCGTCACCGGCTCATTTTTCAATATTTTTCTACGAAAAAATTACTAAATGTTCTTTTAACAATGCTTTGTATAATGCAAAAAATTTGAATACATTTGTTTGAACGATAGCTCTAGAAAAAAATCATGAAAATGGTGATTTTTTTTACCCGTTAGACCCTACCCCCCCCCTTAAGAAAGTTTAATTCAGGTGAAGATGGCCAGAGTTTGAGGAATTTTCTAGCACCATAAAATTGTGTCAACGGTATCAGATGTTAAACGATTGACGTAACATGAGAATCCCACAACACAATTCATAGAATATGTTGGTGGAAGGATGATTTATCCTTTCAATGGACTATATACTGCCAATAACAGGACTTCAAAGAGAAAATCCTCATCATCCTTCTAAGGCGTCGAATTGCCCGAAGCTTTCAGTCTATTTACATGCAAATGAAACGGTCATACCGAAAGGCATTTGAGCGCCTTCTCTAGTACAGTTGACCCAAGTTTTCATTCCTAACACCCTTACAATGCGGGTTCTTCATTGCAATCGAAGAATGTTTTATTCGAGACCAACTAGTAGGCTCATAGTGGTACGATTGACGTCATCAAAGTATACAAATTTTCACTATCTATTTTTCACTTCATTGTAAATTTTACAGAAAAATAGGAAACAAGCTTTAAAACAATAGTATATCAAATAAATTAAAAATTCATAATGATCAATGGATACATGCAAAGAGTTATTTTCCCGAAACAATACAATGAAAGAAAAGTTATTCGCCTCCCAAAATAATTGCTCATGAAATATTCATAACGCAATAGAACAAAAGTTTCCACTTCGATAGGAATTTCGGAAAGGCATCATCGTCCCAAATCGGAAAATGTGTGTCCTTTTTTCCCTTGTTTAAAGAGGGTAAATCTGCCGATAGTGTTTCGTTTATCCTAGTATAAATTTCCACAGCAGCCGAAATTTGGGACCCACACCCTGAATTCAGTAACATTATTTTCGTTCTAAACAGCAGCGATAAAAAAAACTTCACCGGTGAACCGAACACGAAAGCTTGCGTTTTCGATGTCGGAATTTTCCCATGCATAGAACGTCAAGACAGCTGCAGACTGTTGCTCATCGCACGTCATCAATGTGTTTTTATCGACAAATCAATCCAGTTCGGCCGTCGGTTTCGTTTTTCGGGGGGAAAGCTATTTCTGACGCTTTTAAGACCTAAACCGCTGCACATGTTCTGGTATATCTATACCCACGGATTAAGCGGTTGATCCACCAAATAAGAAGATATCAATAATGCAATCTTTTTTTGAGAATGGTTTGTGAATTGAATTAGATGAATTTAAGAACAATCCCTTGAGGAATTTTTTGGATCTAACATAACAGTTGTTTTTTTTCTTTATATTTTTTTTGCAATTTATGAAATCCAGCTTTATAAAGAAATCCAGATTTATTCAGTTGTAGATTTCTTCAATCAAGGAAACAAAAATTCATTTATACCTCTCAACTAAGCCTTCCTTAGATGGGAAGGGGGGATTAAAACTCCTCATGGAGATATTTCCCAAGTTAAATAACTTACGGAAGAATCAATAAAACATTTTTTTAACTTTCTTTATTTGATGCTTTAAAGGGCCAAACTCGCTTTGTATGTTTACAATTGCTTAGTAGCGTTTAGATCATCACTTTTTTGAAGAGAACAAAAAAAAAATAATAGGGAAATATGGAAAAAAGGATTACAGATTAAGCTCAACAGATTTTAAGAAAAGGTACAATGTCAAATAATTCAAATGCCTATCGCAGCTAGTACATCTCTTACTGGGGTGCAGGGTGGTTTTCCTCAGGCCCGAAGAGAGTCTATTAAGGGGGGGGGTAGGGTCTAACACTTTCAAAAAATCGATTTTTTTATTTTTTTATTTTCTTATTGTAAAACATTTCAAGAATGTTGTGTCAAATTTTCAAGTCAATTGAGGCAAAACTGTAGGAGCTATAGGCATTTATCTCCTGCTATCTAATACTGCAAGAAAGCAAGAGCAGAAACTTCAAACGCGTTTTTCTCGAAACCACATTTTGAAAGTCCGTGGACATCGTCATTTGAAAACTACTTATCCGATTCTTTTCAAATTTGGAACATATTTTCAACAAATGAAATACCAGACCCCAACGTTTTTCTTTTTTGATTTTTTTACTTTGGGGAGATTTTACAGGTGAAAAATGGCGGATTTTTAGGTGAAAAATCGTAGTTTTTACTTCAAACAGCCACAAAAAATTTATAAAAATATTTTTAAGTTAAATAAAAACGTTGGGGTCCAGAAAAACATCTATTAAAAATATTTTGCTCTGATTTTTTGACTTCAGATGATTCTGTGCTGAGATACAGTGTCCACCGCAAATCCCGTTTTCTAAAAAGCATCCTCGAAAGTGCTCCGTCACCGGCTCATTTTTCAATATTTTTCTACGAAAAAATTACTAAATGTTCTTTTAATAATGCTTTGTATAATGCAAAAAATTTGAATACATTTGTTTGAACGATAGCTCTAGAAAAAAATCGTGAAAATGGTGTTTTTTTTTATACCCGTTATACCCTACCCCCCCCTTAAATTAGCTCTAGCAACCAGGTTGACCTCACATGACCAAACGATATGTGTCACGACGGTGCAGAATGACGCACCTCCCTAATAACAACAACCTTCTCACTCATCATCGAAACTTGCTGTCAACTGACAGCGAAAGGTAATACTAGGTTTTTATGGATCAAGAAGATCCGGGAATTGCCGCCACCGAAGGAGGAGAAGCTGCAGAGGCGTGGCTGTTCGAAACGTCTGTGCCACCATTACTGCATCCGGTTTGGACGACAACATGTTCGACGTGTCTTTTCTCCAGGAGCTGATTGGCTAACTTCCGACATCCTATGGCATGAGCTGGGCGTTTCATCGACAGGGATTGCCAAAAGCAACGCTCTGGGTGTTTGGCGAATGGCTGGGAATGGTTGTTCAGGCGGCGAGCACTATTACGTTGCCTTCAGTAAATGCTCCAAAATTTGAAAGACGTGGGGGAAAGGACGAGAACTTAATCAACGTGCACTCGGAGACTCGCTGCTGCATCGACGCTCTACCGATGGAACGTCCTTGTACTGCCCCAAGGTCTAGGAGTTGCATCGTGTGTCGAAAGGATGGCAGCGGTCTCGAGAAATGTAGGAAGTTCCTCGATTGGGATGTTGGATCTCGCTGGACGGTGGTTAAGGAGCAGAATTTGTGTAGGAAATGTCTGCGAAAGCACTATGGAGCCTGGCAGGTGAAGGAGCAATGCGGAAAGAATGGGTGCACGTTTAAGCACAGCAGTTTGCTACACGACGACAAGCGGTATAGCAAGCCGGCGAATTCTGCGGAAAGTTGCAACATGCATTCCAAGGCAACGCGGAGAGTCCTGTTCCGATACGTTCCGGTGACTATCTACGGTAGGGGAAAGCAGGTCAGCACCTATGCGTTTCTCGACGATGGATCGTCTGCTACCTTGATGGAGCACAGTCTGTTGAAGGAGTTGGGGTTGAAAGGCACTTCCTATCCGCTGTGCCTCGACTGGACTGGTGGTCAAAGCCGCGAAGAGAACGAATCGGGCGTACTAGCTGTGAAAATTTCCGGAATCAGCTGAGTGCCTGATGTGTTCGAGATACCAGAGGTCCACACGGTTCGGTATCTTTCTCTTCCGAAGCAGTCGGTGTCGATTCCGAAGATGGTGGAGAAGTGCAGCTCTCTCACAGGTTTACCGCTGCAGTCCTACAAGAGTGCCTCTCCGCGAATCCTTATCGAAATGAACAACTGCCGTCTAGGAAGCTCGTTGAGGAGCATTGAAGGAGATGAGAGCGAGCCAATGGTGTCCAAGACACGACTCGGCTGGATTCTGTACGGTCCCTGTTCATCGGAGCCCGGTGCGAGGAATTCTGATTATAGCGGCCACCACAGTTTCCACATCCGCCCGTGCGTCAAGGAGGACGTAAAAGAATTGAATGCAGCACTGAAAGAGTATTTCTCGATCGAGTCGCTGGGGATTGCCAGAGCGTCGTAGTCGATGCTGTTGAAAGATGAAGAGCGCGCTTTAAAAATTCTGTCACCTAAACCGCTACGAGGCCGGATCGTTGTGGCGTTATGACCAAATAAACTTGCCGAGTAGCAGAGGTGTGGCCCTGAAGCATCTGGACTGTCTACTCAAGCGGCTGAAGCAAGACCCCGATCTAGCGGCCGCGATGTCAGCGAAAATGTCCGACTACGAGGAGAAGACTTTCCGCTCAGGAAAAGGCGGAGAAACATTCGAACGACTGGTTCTTGCCGATATTTCCGGTTACGAATCCAAACAAGCCAGGAAAGATTCGCGTTGTATTCGACGCAGCAGCCAAGGTCAACGGAGTTCCCCTCAATTCGTTTCTGCTTACGGGTCCCGATCAGCTAACGTCCCTGTTATCAGTCCTCTTCAAGTTCCGGGAGTTCAGCGTTGCCGTCGTTGGAGACATTCGAGAAATGTTTTTCCAGGTTACCATGAAGAAGCAAGACCAGCGAAGCCAGATGATTCGGTGGTCCAGTGGAGATGAGAGCGGAGATCCCGAGTTGTACGTAACGGCGATGACTTTTGGAGCGGCATGTTCTCCAAGCAGTGCACACTACATGAAGAATCGAACGCTGACCGATTCGAGGAGCAGTATCCTAGGGCGATGCAGTGTATCAAGTATGAGCACTACGTGGGTGACATTCTAACAGGCGTCGAAACCGAGGAGGAGGCGGTGAAGCTAGCTGGTGAGGTACGATGGATCCATGCGCAAGGAGTTTTCGAGATCCGGAACTGGCTTTCAAACTCCAGTTATGTCGTTAAACCCCTGCATGAGGAGCCAACTGTGGAGAAGAACCTTAGCTTCGGTCTGGAGATGCCCACAGAAAAGGTCCTCGGTATGTGGTGGGACACTACAACTGACACTTTCACGTTCAAGTTGTCACCGAAACACGACGCGGAGCTGCTATCTGGTTCCAGGATACCTACCTAACGGGAAGTCCTCAGAACCCTGATGACAGTGTACGACCCTATAGGGCTCATCGGTAACTTCCTGATCTACCTCAAGATTCTGCTGCAGGAGATTTGGCGCTCCGGATCTGGCTGGGACGACGAGATCAACGCACGACTAACCGAAAAGTGACTGACGTGGGTCGAAACTCTGCCGAATGTTCGACAGGTCGGGATTCCTCGTTGCTACCGTACTACGACATCCGCTGAATCCAGTAACAACGTCGAACTCCACATCTTCTGTGATGCCAGCGAGAATGGAATGGCTGCCGTAGCGTACTTCAAATTCGAGCAAGAAGGAAAGGTGGAGTGTGCTCTGATCGGATTGAAAACACGTGTGGCGCCGATGAAATTTCTCTCGATTCCCCGCCTTGAGCTGCAAGCCGCAGTAGTTGGAGCACGTCTCGCCGACAGCATTGTGGGTTCGCATA